>NW_028150847.1:0-28244 GCF_964638095.1 Poromitra crassiceps | reverse complement strand
ACCGCATTGACTCAGTGCGGTATTCAGCCTCTCTGGTGTCAAGTCTGACTTTGAAAAAAAAAAAAAAAATCCAAAATCAGACAGAGTGTTGACACCAGAGAGGCTAAGACCGCATTGACTCAGTGCGGTATTCAGCCTCTCTGGTGTCAAGTCTGACTTTGAAAAAAAAAAAAAAATCCAAAATCAGACAGAGTGTTGAGACCAGAGAGGCTAAGACCGCATTGACTCAGTGCGGTATTCAGCCTCTCTGGTGTCAAGTCTGACTTTGAAAAAAAAAAAAAAATCCAAAATCAGACAGAGTGTTGAGACCAGAGAGGCTAAGACCGCATTGACTCAGTGCGGTATTCAGCCTCTCTGGTGTCAAGTCTGACTTTGAAAAAAAAAAAAAAAATCCAAAATCAGACAGAGTGTTGAGACCAGAGAGGCTAAGACCGCATTGACTCAGTGCGGTATTCAGCCTCTCTGGTGTCAAGTCTGACTTTGAAAAAAAAAAAAAAATCCAAAATCAGACAGAGTGTTGAGACCAGAGAGGCTAAGACCGCATTGACTCAGTGCGGTATTCAGCCTCTCTGGTGTCAAGTCTGACTTTGAAAAAAAAAAAAAAAATCCAAAATCAGACAGAGTGTTGAGACCAGAGAGGCTAAGACCGCATTGACTCAGTGCGGTATTCAGCCTCTCTGGTGTCAAGTCTGACTTTGAAAAAAAAAAAAAAATCCAAAATCAGACAGAGTGTTGACGACCAGAGAGGCTAAGACCGCATTGACTCAGTGCGGTATTCAGCCTCTCTGGTGTCAAGTCTGACTTTGAAAAAAAAAAAAAAAATCCAAAATCAGACAGAGTGTTGAGACCAGAGAGGCTAAGACCGCATTGACTCAGTGCGGTATTCAGCCTCTCTGGTGTCAAGTCTGACTTTGAAAAAAAAAAAAAAATCCAAAATCAGACAGAGTGTTGAGACCAGAGAGGCTAAGACCGCATTGACTCAGTGCGGTATTCAGCCTCTCTGGTGTCAAGTCTGACTTTGAAAAAAAAAAAAAAATCCAAAATCAGACAGAGTGTTGACACCAGAGAGGCTAAGACCGCATTGACTCAGTGCGGTATTCAGCCTCTCTGGTGTCAAGTCTGACTTTGAAAAAAAAAAAAAAAAATCCAAAATCAGACAGAGTGTTGAGACCAGAGAGGCTAAGACCGCATTGACTCAGTGCGGTATTCAGCCTCTCTGGTGTCAAGTCTGACTTTGAAAAAAAAAAAAAAAATCCAAAATCAGACAGAGTGTTGAGACCAGAGAGGCTAAGACCGCATTGACTCAGTGCGGTATTCAGCCTCTCTGGTGTCAAGTCTGACTTTGGAAAAAAAAAAAAAAATCCAAAATCAGACAGTGTTGAGACCAGAGAGGCTAAGACTGCATTGACTCAGTGCGGTATTCAGCCTCTCTGGTTTCAAGTCTGATTTTGGAAAAAAAAAAAAAAAAAATCCAAAATCAGACAGAGTGTTGACACCAGAGAGGCTAAGACCGCATTGACTCAGTGCGGTATTCAGCTTCTCTGGTGTCAAGTCTGATTTTGGAAAAAAAAAAAAAACAACCAAAATCAGACAGAGTGTTGAGACCAGAGAGGCTAAGACCGCATTGACTCAGTGCGGTATTCAGCCTCTCTGGTGTCAAGTCTGACTTTGGAAAAAAAAAAAAAATCCAAAATCAGACAGAGTGTTGAGACCAGAGAGGCTAAGACTGCATTGACTCAGTGCGGTATTCAGCCTCTCTGGTTTCAAGTCTGATTTTGGAAAAAAAAAAAAAAAAAAATCCAAAATCAGACAGAGTGTTGACACCAGAGAGGCTAAGACCGCATTGACTCAGTGCGGTATTCAGCTTCTCTGGTGTCAAGTCTGATTTTGGAAAAAAAAAAAAAACAACCAAAATCAGACAGAGTGTTGAGACCAGAGAGGCTAAGACCGCATTGACTCAGTGCGGTATTCAGCCTCTCTGGTGTCAAGTCTGACTTTGAAAAAAAAAAAAAAAATCCAAAATCAGACAGAGTGTTGAGACCAGAGAGGCTAAGACCGCATTGACTCAGTGCGGTATTCAGCCTCTCTGGTGTCAAGTCTGACTTTGAAAAAAAAAAAAAAAATCCAAAATCAGACAGAGTGTTGAGACCAGAGAGGCTAAGACCGCATTGACTCAGTGCGGTATTCAGCCTCTCTGGTGTCAAGTCTGACTTTGAAAAAAAAAAAAAAAATCCAAAATCAGACAGAGTGTTGACACCAGAGAGGCTAAGACCGCATTGACTCAGTGCGGTATTCAGCCTCTCTGGTGTCAAGTCTGACTTTGAAAAAAAAAAAAAAAATCCAAAATCAGACAGAGTGTTGAGACCAGAGAGGCTAAGACCGCATTGACTCAGTGCGGTATTCAGCCTCTCTGGTGTCAAGTCTGACTTTGAAAAAAAAAAAAAAATCCAAAATCAGACAGAGTGTTGAGACCAGAGAGGCTAAGACCGCATTGACTCAGTGCGGTATTCAGCCTCTCTGGTGTCAAGTCTGACTTTGAAAAAAAAAAAAAAATCCAAAATCAGACAGAGTGTTGACACCAGAGAGGCTAAGACCGCATTGACTCAGTGCGGTATTCAGCCTCTCTGGTGTCAAGTCTGACTTTGAAAAAAAAAAAAAAAATCCAAAATCAGACAGAGTGTTGAGACCAGAGAGGCTAAGACCGCATTGACTCAGTGCGGTATTCAGCCTCTCTGGTGTCAAGTCTGACTTTGAAAAAAAAAAAAAAATCCAAAATCAGACAGAGTGTTGAGACCAGAGAGGCTAAGACCGCATTGACTCAGTGCGGTATTCAGCCTCTCTGGTGTCAAGTCTGATTTTGGGAAAAAAAAAAAAAAATCCAAAATCAGACCGAGTGTTGAGACCAGAGAGGCTAAGACCGCATTGACTCAGTGCGGTATTCAGCCTCTCTGGTGTCAAGTCTGATTTTGGAAAAAAAAAAAAAAATCCAAAATCAGACAGAGTGTTGACACCAGAGAGGCTAAGACCGCATTGACTCAGTGCGGTATTCAGCCTCTCTGGTGTCAAGTCTGATTTTGGAAAAAAAAAAAAAAAAATCCAAAATCAGACAGAGTGTTGAGACCAGAGAGGCTAAGACCGCATTGACTCAGTGCGGTATTCAGCCTCTCTGGTGTCAAGTCTGATTTTGGGAAAAAAAAAAAAAATTCCAAAATCAGACCGAGTGTTGAGACCAGAGAGGCTAAGACCGCATTGACTCAGTGCGGTATTCAGCCTCTCTGGTGTCAAGTCTGATTTTGGAAAAAAAAAAAAAAATCAAAAATCAGACAGAGTGTTGAGACCAGAGAGGCTAAGACCGCATTGACTCAGTGCGGTATTCAGCCTCTCTGGTGTCAAGTCTGACTTTGAAAAAAAAAAAAAAAATCCAAAATCAGACAGAGTGTTGACACCAGAGAGGCTAAGACCGCATTGACTCAGTGCGGTATTCAGCCTCTCTGGTGTCAAGTCTGACTTTGAAAAAAAAAAAAAAAATCCAAAATCAGACAGAGTGTTGAGACCAGAGAGGCTAAGACCGCATTGACTCAGTGCGGTATTCAGCCTCTCTGGTGTCAAGTCTGACTTTGAAAAAAAAAAAAAAAATCCAAAATCAGACAGAGTGTTGAGACCAGAGAGGCTAAGACCGCATTGACTCAGTGCGGTATTCAGCCTCTCTGGTGTCAAGTCTGACTTTGAAAAAAAAAAAAAAAATCCAAAATCAGACAGAGTGTTGAGACCAGAGAGGCTAAGACCGCATTGACTCAGTGCGGTATTCAGCCTCTCTGGTGTCAAGTCTGACTTTGAAAAAAAAAAAAAAAATCCAAAATCAGACAGAGTGTTGAGACCAGAGAGGCTAAGACCGCATTGACTCAGTGCGGTATTCAGCCTCTCTGGTGTCAAGTCTGACTTTGAAAAAAAAAAAAAAAATCCAAAATCAGACAGAGTGTTGAGACCAGAGAGCCTAAGACCGCATTGACTCAGTGCGGTATTCAGCCTCTCTGGTGTCAAGTCTGACTTTGAAAAAAAAAAAAAAAATCCAAAATCAGACAGAGTGTTGACACCAGAGAGGCTAAGACCGCATTGACTCAGTGCGGTATTCAGCCTCTCTGGTGTCAAGTCTGACTTTGAAAAAAAAAAAAAAAATCCAAAATCAGACAGAGTGTTGAGACCAGAGAGGCTAAGACCGCATTGACTCAGTGCGGTATTCAGCCTCTCTGGTGTCAAGTCTGACTTTGAAAAAAAAAAAAAAAATCCAAAATCAGACAGAGTGTTGAGACCAGAGAGGCTAAGACCGCATTGACTCAGTGCGGTATTCAGCCTCTCTGGTGTCAAGTCTGACTTTGAAAAAAAAAAAAAAAATCCAAAATCAGACAGAGTGTTGACACCAGAGAGGCTAAGACCGCATTGACTCAGTGCGGTATTCAGCCTCTCTGGTGTCAAGTCTGACTTTGAAAAAAAAAAAAAAAATCCAAAATCAGACAGAGTGTTGAGACCAGAGAGGCTAAGACCGCATTGACTCAGTGCGGTATTCAGCCTCTCTGGTGTCAAGTCTGACTTTGAAAAAAAAAAAAAAAATCCAAAATCAGACAGAGTGTTGAGACCAGAGAGGCTAAGACCGCATTGACTCAGTGCGGTATTCAGCCTCTCTGGTGTCAAGTCTGACTTTGGAAAAAAAAAAAAAATCCAAAATCAGACAGTGTTGAGACCAGAGAGGCTAAGACTGCATTGACTCAGTGCGGTATTCAGCCTCTCTGGTTTCAAGTCTGATTTTGAAAAAAAAAAAAAAAAAAATCCAAAATCAGACAGAGTGTTGACACCAGAGAGGCTAAGACCGCATTGACTCAGTGCGGTATTCAGCTTCTCTGGTGTCAAGTCTGATTTTGGAAAAAAAAAAAAAACAACCAAAATCAGACAGAGTGTTGAGACCAGAGAGGCTAAGACCGCATTGACTCAGTGCGGTATTCAGCCTCTCTGGTTTCAAGTCTGATTTTGGAAAAAAAAAAAAAAAAAAATCCAAAATCAGACAGAGTGTTGACACCAGAGAGGCTAAGACCGCATTGACTCAGTGCGGTATTCAGCTTCTCTGGTGTCAAGTCTGATTTTGGAAAAAAAAAAAAAAACAACCAAAATCAGACAGAGTGTTGAGACCAGAGAGGCTAAGACCGCATTGACTCAGTGCGGTATTCAGCCTCTCTGGTGTCAAGTCTGACTTTGAAAAAAAAAAAAAAAATCCAAAATCAGACAGAGTGTTGAGACCAGAGAGGCTAAGACCGCATTGACTCAGTGCGGTATTCAGCCTCTCTGGTGTCAAGTCTGACTTTGAAAAAAAAAAAAAAAAATCCAAAATCAGACAGAGTGTTGAGACCAGAGAGGCTAAGACCGCATTGACTCAGTGCGGTATTCAGCCTCTCTGGTGTCAAGTCTGACTTTGAAAAAAAAAAAAAAAATCCAAAATCAGACAGAGTGTTGAGACCAGAGAGGCTAAGACCGCATTGACTCAGTGCGGTATTCAGCCTCTCTGGTGTCAAGTCTGACTTTGAAAAAAAAAAAAAAAAATCCAAAATCAGACAGAGTGTTGACACCAGAGAGGCTAAGACCGCATTGACTCAGTGCGGTATTCAGCCTCTCTGGTGTCAAGTCTGACTTTGAAAAAAAAAAAAAATCCAAAATCAGACAGAGTGTTGAGACCAGAGAGGCTAAGACCGCATTGACTCAGTGCGGTATTCAGCCTCTCTGGTGTCAAGTCTGACTTTGAAAAAAAAAAAAAAATCCAAAATCAGACAGAGTGTTGAGACCAGAGAGGCTAAGACTGCATTGACTCAGTGCGGTATTCAGCCTCTCTGGTTTCAAGTCTGATTTTGGAAAAAAAAAAAAAAAAAATCCAAAATCAGACAGAGTGTTGACACCAGAGAGGCTAAGACCGCATTGACTCAGTGCGGTATTCAGCTTCTCTGGTGTCAAGTCTGATTTTGGAAAAAAAAAAAAAACAACCAAAATCAGACAGAGTGTTGAGACCAGAGAGGCTAAGACCGCATTGACTCAGTGCGGTATTCAGCCTCTCTGGTGTCAAGTCTGATTTTGGGGAAAAAAAAAAAAAATCCAAAATCAGACCGAGTGTTGAGACCAGAGAGGCTAAGACCGCATTGACTCAGTGCGGTATTCAGCCTCTCTGGTGTCAAGTCTGATTTTGGAAAAAAAAAAAAAAATCCAAAATCAGACAGAGTGTTGACACCAGAGAGGCTAAGACCGCATTGACTCAGTGCGGTATTCAGCCTCTCTGGTGTCAAGTCTGACTTTGAAAAAAAAAAAAAAAATCCAAAATCAGACAGAGTGTTGAGACCAGAGAGGCTAAGACCGCATTAACTCAGTGCGGTATTCAGCCTCTCTGGTGTCAAGTCTGACTTTGAAAAAAAAAAAAAAAATCCAAAATCAGACAGAGTGTTGAGACCAGAGAGGCTAAGACCGCATTGACTCAGTGCGGTATTCAGCCTCTCTGGTGTCAAGTCTGACTTTGAAAAAAAAAAAAAAAATCCAAAATCAGACAGAGTGTTGACACCAGAGAGGCTAAGACCGCATTGACTCAGTGCGGTATTCAGCCTCTCTGGTGTCAAGTCTGACTTTGAAAAAAAAAAAAAAAAATCCAAAATCAGACAGAGTGTTGAGACCAGAGAGGCTAAGACCGCATTGACTCAGTGCGGTATTCAGCCTCTCTGGTGTCAAGTCTGACTTTGAAAAAAAAAAAAAAAATCCAAAATCAGACAGAGTGTTGAGACCAGAGAGGCTAAGACCGCATTGACTCAGTGCGGTATTCAGCCTCTCTGGTGTCAAGTCTGACTTTGAAAAAAAAAAAAAAAATCCAAAATCAGACAGAGTGTTGACACCAGAGAGGCTAAGACCGCATTGACTCAGTGCGGTATTCAGCCTCTCTGGTGTCAAGTCTGACTTTGAAAAAAAAAAAAAAATCCAAAATCAGCCAGAGTGTTGAGACCAGAGAGGCTAAGACCGCATTGACTCAGTGCGGTATTCAGCCTCTCTGGTGTCAAGTCTGACTTTGGAAAAAAAAAAAAAATCCAAAATCAGACAGAGTGTTGAGACCAGAGAGGCTAAGACCGCATTGACTCAGTGCGGTATTCAGCCTCTCTGGTGTCAAGTCTGACTTTGAAAAAAAAAAAAAAAATCCAAAATCAGACAGAGTGTTGAGACCAGAGAGGCTAAGACCGCATTGACTCAGTGCGGTATTCAGCCTCTCTGGTGTCAAGTCTGACTTTGAAAAAAAAAAAAAAAATCCAAAATCAGACAGAGTGTTGAGACCAGAGAGGCTAAGACCGCATTGACTCAGTGCGGTATTCAGCCTCTCTGGTGTCAAGTCTGACTTTGAAAAAAAAAAAAAAAATCAAAATCAGACAGTGTTGAGACCAGAGAGGCTAAGACCGCATTGACTCAGTGCGGTATTCAGCCTCTCTGGTGTCAAGTCTGACTTTGAAAAAAAAAAAAAAATCCAAAATCAGACAGAGTGTTGAGACCAGAGAGGCTAAGACCGCATTGACTCAGTGCGGTATTCAGCCTCTCTGGTGTCAAGTCTGACTTTGAAAAAAAAAAAAAAAATCCAAAATCAGACAGAGTGTTGACACCAGAGAGGCTAAGACCGCATTGACTCAGTGCGGTATTCAGCCTCTCTGGTGTCAAGTCTGACTTTGAAAAAAAAAAAAAAAATCCAAAATCAGACAGAGTGTTGAGACCAGAGAGGCTAAGACCGCATTGACTCAGTGCGGTATTCAGCCTCTCTGGTGTCAAGTCTGACTTTGAAAAAAAAAAAAAAAATCCAAAATCAGACAGAGTGTTGAGACCAGAGAGGCTAAGACCGCATTGACTCAGTGCGGTATTCAGCCTCTCTGGTGTCAAGTCTGACTTTGAAAAAAAAAAAAAAAATCCAAAATCAGACAGAGTGTTGACACCAGAGAGGCTAAGACCGCATTGACTCAGTGCGGTATTCAGCCTCTCTGGTGTCAAGTCTGACTTTGAAAAAAAAAAAAAAAATCCAAAATCAGACAGAGTGTTGACACCAGAGAGGCTAAGACCGCATTGACTCAGTGCGGTATTCAGCCTCTCTGGTGTCAAGTCTGACTTTGAAAAAAAAAAAAAAAATCCAAAATCAGACAGAGTGTTGAGACCAGAGAGGCTAAGACTGCATTGACTCAGTGCGGTATTCAGCCTCTCTGGTGTCAAGTCTGACTTTGAAAAAAAAAAAAAAATCCAAAATCAGACAGAGTGTTGAGACCAGAGAGGCTAAGACCGCATTGACTCAGTGCGGTATTCAGCCTCTCTGGTGTCAAGTCTGACTTTGGAAAAAAAAAAAAAATCCAAAATCAGACAGAGTGTTGAGACCAGAGAGGCTAAGACCGCATTGACTCAGTGCGGTATTCAGCCTCTCTGGTGTCAAGTCTGACTTTGAAAAAAAAAAAAAAAATCCAAAATCAGACAGAGTGTTGAGACCAGAGAGGCTAAGACCGCATTGACTCAGTGCGGTATTCAGCCTCTCTGGTGTCAAGTCTGACTTTGAAAAAAAAAAAAAAAATCCAAAATCAGACAGAGTGTTGAGACCAGAGAGGCTAAGACCGCATTGACTCAGTGCGGTATTCAGCCTCTCTGGTGTCAAGTCTGACTTTGAAAAAAAAAAAAAAAATCAAAATCAGACAGTGTTGAGACCAGAGAGGCTAAGACCGCATTGACTCAGTGCGGTATTCAGCCTCTCTGGTGTCAAGTCTGACTTTGAAAAAAAAAAAAAAAATCCAAAATCAGACAGAGTGTTGAGACCAGAGAGGCTAAGACCGCATTGACTCAGTGCGGTATTCAGCCTCTCTGGTGTCAAGTCTGACTTTGAAAAAAAAAAAAAAAATCCAAAATCAGACAGAGTGTTGACACCAGAGAGGCTAAGACCGCATTGACTCAGTGCGGTATTCAGCCTCTCTGGTGTCAAGTCTGACTTTGAAAAAAAAAAAAAAAATCCAAAATCAGACAGAGTGTTGAGACCAGAGAGGCTAAGACCGCATTGACTCAGTGCGGTATTCAGCCTCTCTGGTGTCAAGTCTGACTTTGAAAAAAAAAAAAAAAATCCAAAATCAGACAGAGTGTTGAGACCAGAGAGGCTAAGACCGCATTGACTCAGTGCGGTATTCAGCCTCTCTGGTGTCAAGTCTGACTTTGAAAAAAAAAAAAAAAATCCAAAATCAGACAGAGTGTTGACACCAGAGAGGCTAAGACCGCATTGACTCAGTGCGGTATTCAGCCTCTCTGGTGTCAAGTCTGACTTTGAAAAAAAAAAAAAAAATCCAAAATCAGACAGAGTGTTGACACCAGAGAGGCTAAGACCGCATTGACTCAGTGCGGTATTCAGCCTCTCTGGTGTCAAGTCTGACTTTGAAAAAAAAAAAAAAAATCCAAAATCAGACAGAGTGTTGAGACCAGAGAGGCTAAGACCGCATTGACTCAGTGCGGTATTCAGCCTCTCTGGTGTCAAGTCTGACTTTGAAAAAAAAAAAAAAAATCCAAAATCAGACAGAGTGTTGAGACCAGAGAGGCTAAGACCGCATTGACTCAGTGCGGTATTCAGCCTCTCTGGTGTCAAGTCTGACTTTGAAAAAAAAAAAAAAAATCCAAAATCAGACAGAGTGTTGACACCAGAGAGGCTAAGACCGCATTGACTCAGTGCGGTATTCAGCCTCTCTGGTGTCAAGTCTGACTTTGAAAAAAAAAAAAAAAATCCAAAATCAGACAGAGTGTTGAGACCAGAGAGGCTAAGACCGCATTGACTCAGTGCGGTATTCAGCCTCTCTGGTGTCAAGTCTGACTTTGAAAAAAAAAAAAAAAATCCAAAATCAGACAGAGTGTTGAGACCAGAGAGGCTAAGACCGCATTGACTCAGTGCGGTATTCAGCCTCTCTGGTGTCAAGTCTGATTTTGGGAAAAAAAAAAAAAAATCCAAAATCAGACCGAGTGTTGAGACCAGAGAGGCTAAGACCGCATTGACTCAGTGCGGTATTCAGCCTCTCTGGTGTCAAGTCTGACTTTGAAAAAAAAAAAAAAAATCCAAAATCAGACAGAGTGTTGACACCAGAGAGGCTAAGACCGCATTGACTCAGTGCGGTATTCAGCCTCTCTGGTGTCAAGTCTGACTTTGAAAAAAAAAAAAAAAATCCAAAATCAGACAGAGTGTTGAGACCAGAGAGGCTAAGACCGCATTGACTCAGTGCGGTATTCAGCCTCTCTGGTGTCAAGTCTGACTTTGAAAAAAAAAAAAAAATCCAAAATCAGACAGAGTGTTGAGACCAGAGAGGCTAAGACCGCATTGACTCAGTGCGGTATTCAGCCTCTCTGGTGTCAAGTCTGACTTTGAAAAAAAAAAAAAAAATCCAAAATCAGACAGAGTGTTGACACCAGAGAGGCTAAGACCGCATTGACTCAGTGCGGTATTCAGCCTCTCTGGTGTCAAGTCTGACTTTGAAAAAAAAAAAAAAAATCCAAAATCAGACAGAGTGTTGAGACCAGAGAGGCTAAGACCGCATTGACTCAGTGCGGTATTCAGCCTCTCTGGTGTCAAGTCTGACTTTGAAAAAAAAAAAAAAAATCCAAAATCAGACAGAGTGTTGAGACCAGAGAGGCTAAGACCGCATTGACTCAGTGCGGTATTCAGCCTCTCTGGTGTCAAGTCTGTGTGGTATATCAGCTGCCCACTGCCTATCATAATTAGTGATACTATCTTATAGTATATTGTAGTTGTCTTTTATTCTTAAATATTAAGTTAGGAGGTGTAAAGAACAGACTAGCATGTGACCTTTTAACTAACTAGGAGCAGAGGGAAAAAAAGGCCAGACAGTCCGACTCCTTTGGGGAGGGGGGAGAGAGTAGTAAATGAGGAGACTTAAGATTAGAACAAAAGGCATTGATTGCTATCAAAGGATGGAAGACAGAAGAAGTCACACCTTTACACACTCAAACGCAGAGGGAGAGGCACACACACACAAATGGAGAACAGCTGTATTGTCCTTAGAGATAGGGGGAGAAAGGGGGGTCTCTGGGCAAGGAACTTGAAAGGTTAGAGAAAGGGGGGTCTTTGGGGGGAGAGAGAGCTGAATAGGGAGAGCATTTGGTTAGCCTTTGTTCAAAGGAGGAGACAAGATGCAAGGTGAGATAATAGCAGGAAGAGAAACAAAGGGATTTACACACTCAAACGCACGGGGAGCAAACGCACACACATTTTACAGTAAACTGTTGATTGGACAGAGGGAGAGAGAGGAGAGCCGTGAGTGGTCAGGATAGAAGGGAAAGGTGGAGTCAGATGGGAGGGGCTGAAGGAAGTGAAAGGTTACTTAACTCAGCGCAGAGAAGGAAAGTTTAGAGCTTAACCTGACTTTTTTTAGATTTTTAGAGATTCTCCTCTTAGGCTTTTCTAAAACTCTCTCAAGACTTAGTTTATTTTTCTCTCGGTGATTACCTGCTAGAAGTCACCTTGTCCTTTTGTATGTTGAAGTTTTCATTTGAATAAACCCTGTTCGATTGAGACCTGAAAACATCTGCCTCCGCCTGCTTCTCTTCTTCATGATTTTTTGAGATACTGCCCACACATCGACCTGCCTTGGAGACGACAAGTGGCGACCCCGCGTGATTTGATTGGGACTCCGGCCGAGGAACAGCCAAGTGCAGGCCGCTCAGCTGCCTTCTTGCGGTAAGTGAGTCCTATTCGAAAATGAGCACGCAGGTGGTGTGTGGGAGTTGTTGGAAAATATGGTTAAAAAGGAGGGGAATAAGGACGCAGTTTGCCCAATAATATATTGTTGTGTGCGAGTTTTTGGCTATGGCAAACTGTACTAAATTATCTCGCTGTCCGTGGAAGACAGGAGATGAGGCCAGGTGGGCCTGTGTATGATAGCACACATTAAAACTAGGACAACAGTTAATAGACCAGCCTCCGCCCTCCAAGCGCGAGTAGGGCTTATTAATTGGCATGGTTTATGGATCTATGTTCTGATCAAATAATGGCTATATAAATTATGCGCGTCCGAAGCCGTTGATTGCCTATAAGATATAGTTAAAATGTGTGTAGTTATTTGGAAAGGCAATTGAGATAACGCAGATTTTAAATAGGTTGATCACACAATCCATTTGGGAAATGCGTGTGTAAGTTTGGATAAATTAAGACCTAAAAGAGTGTATTTGGCACTCACTGATTAAAAGTCACACGAAAGAAATAGTTTAGATTATGGTGTTTACAAATAGGTTGAAAATGCGCGTTGGTGATGTGTTGCTGTGTGTTGTATTGTTAAATGTAAGTGTTCGTAACCCGGCCGGGGTTGTGTGAAAGTGGTTGAAAATAGCACTTAATTAGAGTATCATTTGGAGTCAGATGTTGGTGATATTTGTTACATTAAGGAGGAGAGATAAAATAAAATATTAGTATGTTTTAATATGAATGAAAAATATGTTTGAATGAATGGGTTCTATAAGTAGGAGAGATTGGAGATTAAATATAGATGGTTGAATGTGAGTGTATGTGCGTAGAGAGTGTGGGTGAAAGGACATGTGAAATGACCGGAAGTGGCTGGTTGGAGAGGATGAGGAGAAAATGGCTGAGTTTTGCGTAATGTATGGCTGAATGCTGACTGTTGAGTTTGTTTGTTGTGGTAGAATGTGGAGATGCGTCTGAAAGGATTGTTTGTGTGGTAGTATGACTGTTTTGGTAGCGACTGTGTGTGTGGTGTTATGTTACTGTGGTGGAAACTACATTTCCCAGCGGGCTTGTGGTAGACGTACGGGAAGGACGGTAAGCCACATGGGACATTTTCAGGAAAAACGCGAATGTGAAAGTGTGGTTGGGAAAATGGCGACGGAATGGTTGTAGTGTGGTGATCTTTTTGTGGGCACTTGAAGAATGGATGTTGTCGTGAGGAGCTTCTGGACTGAGTGTGTGTGGATGTAGAGATTGCAAGTGTGTATATTAGGAGGCGGAGTTAAGATTGTCGGCTGTTGTGGGAGGTTGGCTCAAGCGCCAGCTGCCATGGCACGTAAGCATGTAGCATTAACGCGTCAATGTGGCTAGCTCATAGCATGCTAAGGTTAGCAGCTAACTATTGCTAGCAAGGCTCTCATGTGGCCTAGTAAATACATTGAGTTAACTATTAACTGGTTTTGGTTTGAGAAGGCATTCATTGGCGGTTAACATTGTGACCATTTACAGCGCTATAATGTGTGTTTGCTGGCTGTTTAATGTTATAATGTGTGCTTGCTGGCTGTTTGGGGGATGAGAGCTGAATATGAACGATACGTGAATGAGTGAATGAGTGAACTGACGTTAACATGGGACATGCCTGGTGCATCAGTACAACGCTGTTGTGAGGCATATAATTAAATCATTTTGATGGCATTATTTGGTTGGTTTAAGTGTTGATATTAATACTAATTAATAAATTAATATGATCATAGCATTAAATAAGACATGGGAATTAGATCTAGACTAATTTTAAGTATGTCTTTACAGTATTATATTATTATTGCTTTCTTTGTAGTAATAATAACTATAGATAATGGACTTATATTTTTGTCTATTTTTGTAGTGTTAAATGGTTAAATTCTGAATACTTTTTCAAGGTGAATATTTCAAAAACTAAACAAAAACAATTTAGCACGATTATAATGCAAGCTTGGGTTACGTGGAGCATTGCTGTATCTGGCTGTGTGTGTGAGAATGGAAGCTTGGGTTTAGATAGGTGATTGTGGTATATCCAGTGTAACAGCGCCATCTTCTGGGTAAAATGAATAGTGTATCACATAGAAATGTACTCACAACAGACGCGTCTTATAAGGATGCACATTTGCATGTTACATGTTAGCACTAACAATAATTAGATTAAATAGCGATAAAGGAAATGCAATAAAATATAAATAATTAATTATAATTATAAATAGAGGTAACCTAGAGATTGATGGGATGAAGGCGGTGGATTAGATTAAGTCTTTTAATGATTTTAGATTAAATGGTTGATATGTAATGGAGTTTAAAAGAGGTCTGGTTATTTGCATGATTGTGTAAATACATTTAGGATGTTTGGGTGGATCTGACTTTCTATTTGAATGATTTTTTGGGAATATTATTAAATGATGTCATTATAGGGTTGCATTAGTTTAGAGGGTTGTTGTGGTCTCCTATGTTGTAAAATATTATAGTGGTTCCAGAACTCTAAGTCAAGTGGGACTTAGCATGAGGGTATATACTGGGTTTATGATTTAAATGTTGAATGTTGGAATGAGTTGGTCTAATGTGATATTTAAGCAATAGTGTATTGAACATGTTTTTGTCTTTTGTCTTTTGTCTCCGGCTGAGGAAAACGGGGATGGAGGCTACGATGTTTGATTGATGCTGAATCAACAGGCTCAGACTGGGTCGACATCTCCATTTGTCATCGAAATCCGTCAGCGGGGTGCGAGAGGTCTTTGATTGAAAAGGCGAGTGAGAATTTTGTCCACAGATTCGTTAAAGCTATAATCACATAATTACATTCACATTTGTGGTGAGACGTATAGGTTTAGGAACACATGTATTTTTGTTAATTTACATAGTGATGGGGAATTTTGGCCATTGACTGAGCACTGAGTGTTTCATTGTGAGAGGACACTTTTGACAGAGTGTTGACATAGGCCAGAGTGTAAACACTTTGGTGGGGAAAAGGTGGGGGTTTTTCTTTTACAGGGAACGAGAGGAGGTGAAAACTGTTTGGCTGTGTTTTTCCTCCCATTTCTTTTTTAGGTATTGGCAAAGTAGTTTTCTCTTTTTTCCCAAAAGGTGAATGCAGCAGTTGACGCCTGATTGTAATTACTCAGGAGATTAATGATATAGTGTAAATTTGTACGATCAAATTCGTAGTACTTCCCACAGGTGGCGGAGTTGTGAATTACATCGCTTTAGGATATTATTGAATCTTGCATTGGTCCAAGGCAAACTTATATTTATAGAATACATAATAGTACACATTAAATAGGTTGTGTTTTTATAGTGGGGTAAGCTGGTATTGGAGAATAGAAATAGTGGGGTTTTGAGCAGCTGATATTTTATTTTGGGAGTTTAGAGGGTAAATACTGTTTAAAATGGGAGTGGGAGCAGGGAAATCATTTACTCCAGTGGGGATAGTGAAGCAGAATAACCCATTAATAAGAAATATAGCTAGAATCTCGGACAAATGGAACAGGAGATGGCTGGACATCAAAAATCCATGGCCAACTAATGGGACATTTGACCTGGAGGTAATTAAAACATTACAAGTACTGATTGAGTCTCACAAAGTGGAAGAAAACAGAGGTAGGAAGGGTAGGAAGAGGAAGATGAAGAGAGAGATGGAGTTAGCTGTTTTGCAGTTGTTCTTTTTAGAGGGAGAAAAATTGCTGAAGGTGACTGATGGGAGGAGAGAGGAAGTGACAGATGCTATTTTAAAGAAATTGGAGGAGAGAGGGATGTTGATGACAAAGGTCGACGCCCCATTTACACATTTAGAAAGGAGCAATACACCTCCATATGAGAGAGAGAGAGAGGTAGTGACCCATTCTCAGTGGCCACTTAATAGAGAGGAGGGGAGGTATGAGAGGACAGATGGTCATGACAGAGTGATAGAGACAGGGGATTGTAAGTCAGCTATTGGGCTATACCCAGATGAGGGGAAGAAAGAGAACAGAAAGGATAAGGACAGGAGGGAGGGTAGGAAAGGTGGAGATAGAGCACCTGAGTTAGAGGGGGATGATGAGTGTGGAGGAGATGCAGCAGGGATGAGGAAGCTGTTAGCTGGAACAGAGAAGAGAGGGTCTAGAGTTGAGAGAGAGAGAAGTAAGAAAGAGAGTGCATGTGCTTTAACCAGTAGTAGTGAGGAGGAGGAGCTGGATGAGGAAGCTGAAGAGGCACTGAGGAGGATGAGAACAGAGCTTTTGGAGTTGGAAGAACAGGGTGAGGATCTACAGAGAGAGAAAGATAGAACCAGCAGTAGGAAAGAGCTGCAGCGAATAGCCAAGGAGATGAAGTCGATAGAGAAGAGAAGGACTAGGGTGAAGTCAGCTGAGAGGAGATACAGTTTGAGAGCAAGGAAAAGTAGTGGGGGTGGGAAAATGTTGCCAATAGTAGTGAGGGGAAGAAATCTTGAGTATAAGCCGTGGGGAAACTCGGATATGTCCGAGATCAGAGAGAAACTTCCCATTTTGCAAGAAGGTGCCCATCCCTGGATAGCTAAACTTGAAGAACTCCAAGTTGGGATTATGCCTGCTATGGGTGATTTAAAGAGGCTGTTAGCTAGCATTATCGGAGTATCAGCAATGGAGGAGTTATTTGACAAAGCAGGGTTGAGGAGATACATAGTGACTTCGGCCCATGATGCAGAACTTTTTGCGGCCAATAGGGGGCGGTTGTGGACAGCATTGAGGGAAACGTTCTCAGCTAATGTGCACCCAGACAATATCCTAATAGAGACGTTGAAAGAAGATGAGAATCCTAGAGCGTATGTAGCTAGGTCTCTTCAGAAGTGGAGAGATATCACAGGTAGCGACCCAGAGGAGAATAGGATGGAGAGGTCTGTGATTAGGGGAAAAATACAGCAAGGGCTCCCTCAACTAGTGAGAGCGAAGCTACAGGAGGTAGTTGGGTTAGGAAATATGGCCAAGGGGATTTATATGGATCATTTAGCTCATCAAGTCGAACTATATCGAAAAAGGCAGTATGAGATTAAACAACAGGACCAAGAGACTCTTAGGAAACTAAATGTGATACACTTGACAGAGAGCCAGAAGAAAGACAAGAAACAAGCAGTAGTAGCTGTAGTGCAGTCTGATAGTCACGTGGCACCACAGGGTCCGATTCCAGTGCAGACACAAGTAGTGGGGGAGCCACAGCCGTCTGGACCAGGACCGATAGAATATCCGTGGCCTTTTGCAGCGCCTCAGCAGCAGTGGAGAGGGGGAGCTAGAGGGAACTTAATTAGAGGGAGTTATGACAAGGGAGTGAGGCAGATGAGATGTTTTGCATGTGGGTTGTTGGGACACTTGGTACGTGACTGTGAGAGAGTGAGGAGGGGGCTGAACGGTAGAGGAAGTTATAGAGGCAACCCGAGGGGAGGTTATGGTGGGATGCAGCAGGGGCAACAAGGCATGGGGCTGGTAAACTCCTACAGGGGACCAGTTGGAGGAGGAGCATACGAATAGGGAGGTTTATTGAATAGAGAGTGGGAGGTATCGGCTGGTGATCGGTTTAGATTTAGAGCCTATTGTTAGTGTGAGCATTAAGGGTTAGCTTTTAGAAGTAATGGCTGATAGTGGAGCAGCGTTCACCTGCATTAGAACTAGAGAGGACGAGGATTAAGCAGCTGATATTGTCCACTCACTAGTGGAGTTGTAACTTAAGCAACAGAGAAGAATACCAATACTTGTTTAGATAATATTCCAGTGGCTATGTTAAGGATAGATGTAGAGTAGAAGAACATCAGAGAATTATTTTTAGCTGCTGGTGACAACATTATCATCATTACTGTATTGTTAGAGACAAGGTCCAATAAGAAATATATAATATAGGTAAAACAAGGTAAGCAACACAATAAGAACACTAGCAAAACAACAATACTACGATAAGGCACTGTACCAATGTTTTTAGATGGAAGGCAGGTATTTAATGTCACTGAGATTAGGCTGAGACAGCAACATAATGAGCATATTCTGAGACATATTCAGACGACAGATAAACTTATACATCAGGTTTCTCAATAGGACATGAAAGGTGCTCACTCCTGTTCCATAAAACATTTTGTTAGTGGTATTACACCTTGGCTTCCTAAGAAGGATCCTCAGGCAGTCGTTATGAGCAATCTGGAGGTTTTAATGCTAGTCTGCTTTTACTTGACCTAGAGGGGGGGAGTATATAGAGGAGTACAGTGGGCTCTAAGTAGGTTTACCTTTACATCATCTGAGAAAATTAAAACTTCTTCCTCAGCATGTTAGCTTGAGCATACAGTATATGCCTCTGTTTGTATATGTCATTATCATTACTCATTTGAGCAGTTATAATATGACCCAAATATTTAGTTGGACAGCAAACTGCTAGTACCTGCCCAGACAGGATGAAAAGGAGGGAAGGGAGAGATTCTGGTCATTTCTGGTTCTGTAGATTATAGTGACACTCTTTTTAGCATTGTATTTTACATCAAGAAGACCTACATAGTTAGAACAGATATTCAGCAATTGTTGGAAACCAGTATTATTTGGAGGCAGGATAATCAAATCATCGGCATACATAAAGTGATTTACAGTAGGGTTACCAATCACATATCTCGTTCGGCAGCTGCTGAGCTGTACAGAGAGTTTATTCATACAGAAAGGGGGGTAGCAATGAAGATAAACAAAGATGATTTTCTTGAAGAGAGAGTATAGCATAGGAGGGGGTCTGTCATATGTGACTTTGAGGGTAGCTGAGGATTATGAATAGGAAACATAGGAGCAATGAGGGCAGTAATTAGCAGAATTAATGGCTCTGACAGAAGCATGTAGTTTGGCAGAGGGTAAGAGAGTGACCATACATACTGACTCGGGGTATGCACATTCAGTCTGTCATCTTTTTGGGAGCAGTGTGGAAGAGTGTGGGTTTAGGAAAACTGATGGCACACCAATACAACACAATGTGCAGATTATGAAGTTGCTACAAGCTATGATGAAGCCTAAAGAGGTAGTGATAGCTAAATGTGCAACACATAAGTTAGATGTATGCAGAGTGAGGGGAGAGGAGTTCTAGTTCATCTAGGGCATATTTCAACACCAAATGGGCCAATGCGAGATTTAATGGTTAAATGACTGTGATGTGGTGAAGCCAGTGGGGGGGAAGAGATACATGCTAGTTGTTATTGACAAATATAGCAGATTGGTAGAGGCCTGTCTGATGAAACACAAGGATGCGCACTCAGTGGCTAAGTTTCTGTATAAAGAGATCATTCCTAGTTGGGGGATACTAGATTGAGTTACCTTGGACAAAGGGTCATGAATCTGTGGACAGAGTTATCAAAATGCTCTTGCAAAAAATTATGTTTATATGGGGTGCTTTAAAAAACCGTCTAGTGAGAATTTGGGGGAAAAAAGGGGCTAAATTGGATAGAAATACTTCCGTTGGCACTAATAGCCTGTCGTTTGAGTGAACTGCGTGAATTGAGGTCGACACCATGCTCAGAGAGAGAGGGGGATTGTAGTATGATAAAACATAATGAGGAAGATTATTACATGGGGGTGTGAATGGTTGATTTTGCATGCTATAAGTTTCAGGATATTTGAGTTGATTTGAGTGTGATGTGAGATAGATAGGATTCTTACTGCATGAGTGATGGTTGATGCCGGTTGTGAAATCTATCTGATGGAGGATAATGTTATTGTTGATAAATGAATGCATTTAGTTGGGGGAAGGATGCAGATAGGATCTGAGTGGGTTGTTGGTATTATTTGGACATGTCTCAGATGGTTTGAGAGAGAGAATGTGTTTGGGGGAGTTGGTAATGAGAAACATTTTTGATGAAGGCGATGGTATGTTGAAGAGAGGGGAGTGAATGATGATTTATGATTTGTGATGTCATGATTTATAGGATGGTAATTAAAGAGGGTCAGAGGAAGTTGATTGGCGATAGATGGGTGATAGAAGGTTGGTTCATATTCGAGGGAGTATGTGGAACATATGGTGTGTAAATGCAGAGAGTTATTTTGAGGCATATAGAAAAAAAAAAAGGATGAGTGTTTTATCATGTAATGAGTGAAGTGAATGAGTGGTGGTCTAAAAATGAATGGGAAAATAGTGAAGGAAGCAGGTAATTTGCAACAATGCAAACTGAGAGTTCTGAGTACATAATTAATGGTTCAAAAATTTGTTAAATAGAGGTTTTTGGGGGATTTTTATGACATTAGAGAAGGGAGAAGGGGGGTATGAAATAATACTAATTCTACAGTTGTGGTGAGTGGTAAGTATGTACAAGCATCTGATGATGATTATTTTTGAGGGCCCGGCCCAGGTAAAGGGAAAAAAATGGAAGAACATCAAGGTGGATATGAACATGAATAACTATGAAGCATGTATGGGAATTGAAGGGGTAACAAGAGTGTTATATGTTGGGGTTGATTCATAAATTTAAGGGGTTTGACAACTTTGAAATTATAGATTAGCAGTACATTCTGTTAAAATCGGTCATTGAGTGCACGCGATGATTGAGTTTAATGTGAAAAGTCTGCTATGATGTGATAGGACACATCAAGTGATTATTTAATGTAGTCATATGAAATTGGGGAGATTCAATTATGATTTGGTTCATTGGTTGTTATGTCTGTTATGGAGATGGGTTCTTTTGAGAGGGGGATTTTTGTGGCTGTGGGAGATGTTTTGTTTCAGTTTATGGGAGAACAATAGCTTGAGTAGGAGGCCTTAGAAAGAGTAGAGAAGTGAGAGGTGGGCTTGAGGTGAGTTTAAAGGGGGGAAGGAGAAAATAAGGAAAAAATAGAAAAAGGAAAAACCTGTTGAAATGAGTTGCATGAGTTATTTCAAAGAGAAAAATTGTGTGGAAATTATTGTTCTTTTTACTTTTTTTAAGATGTTGTTATGAAGTTTAATTTACATAAGAAGTGGAGGTTGTGAATTGATTAAACTGAATGGAGGGGAATGTATGAGTGTCAACTGATGTATATAGAGACCTCAAAATGTGTGAGAGGTGACTTAGTGTGTAACTAAATCAGAGATGCTCTCAGCCATAAATAGAGACTTAGAGAAAATTAATAAGGGAAATAAAAAGGAGGCATATGCTTCTATTGTAAATAAATATTGTTTAAGGGAAACCAAAGAGGGGAAAAGGTTACTGTTTAAAGAGGTTAATGTGGAAAGTCGCTAAAATGGAATGAGCATGATTGATTTAGAGGGAAAATAATTGTTAGACCAATGTGTTATCCTCAAAATTTGTCGGGGCAAGATACTGGTTGTTTTTTCTGGTTTCAGGAAATTGCCGAAGAGGAACCAGGAGTGTCCAGAATATTGCTGTCTGGGGGTTACATGGACTCAGAGACTTAACAAGGGACAATTGACCCTGGATAAGCACTGGGGGCACTCTCCTGGAGCTGGACTTGGGAAACTTTGGGGGTTAAAAGATAAAAGGGGTTTTTGAGGAACACAATGGTATCTGAAGAAGTTAAATGTTGCAGATTTTTATGTTTTTGGATTTACAGGTTTTTATATTTTTTGATGTGTGTAATAGTGGGAAGAAAATGTTTAAGAATGTTGATAACTGTGATTATAGACTAAAACTGTATGAGTTAAGAGAGATTTTCTCTAGTAGATATAGATTTGTAAAATTAGTGATATAGGTTAATTTGAATTGAATTGACAACAATTTGGATGGTAAGTAAATAGGAAAATGTTGATTATAATTGGACTTATTTTTGAAGGTCTCAGAACTATAGTCAAAATGATAAGAGTCTGGCGTAAAATAGAGAATTTAATGCATGTGGAAATGGCAACGAATTGGCTGAAGGTTGCTTTGAATAGGCGTAATAATCTCACTGGTCTTTTTTGCACTTTTTCTAGAAAGAGTGATTATTTGGCCAGAATTGAAGATTATACCTCACTAATGTTTAAAGGAGATTGGACATATCTATGAAAATCCTGCAATGAAGCATTCTTGGCAAAGAGAAAAATGATTGGAGCGATGGAGAAGAAGTGGGAGATGATCAGTGTTTCTCTTTGCAAAGCATGTGGAAAAGTAGAGAGGAAATGTTTGATCTTCTTAGGGGGTTATTTGAGAACAAAATGAGCTAAGAGTTAAAAAGAAAAAAATGAAGTAGTTTTACCTTACTTTAAGTAATCCCTGTGTGTGGGAATTTAAGTAAGATCCCAAATCGAGGATCGATGATAAATAGCAATAAATAGGAGAGATGGGGATTGTTTGAGTGAAAATGGCATGTTTTAAGGACAAATGAGAGAAGAGAAAATAGGATTAGGATTAGAGGTTAGTTGGATAGCCTAGGATTAGACATACCTTAACAATCTGACTTTTTGTGCTAATGTATTTTTTTCATTAGCAAGGGGGGCATGTGGTATATCAGCTGCCCACTGCCTATCATAATTAGTGATACTATCTTATAGTATATTGTAGTTGTCTTTTATTCTTAAATATTAAGTTAGGAGGTGTAAAGAACAGACTAGCATGTGACCTTTTAACTAACTAGGAGCAGAGGGAAAAAAAGGCCAGACAGTCCGACTCCTTTGGGGAGGGGGGAGAGAGTAGTAAATGAGGAGACTTAAGATTAGAACAAAAGGCATTGATTGCTATCAAAGGATGGAAGACAGAAGAAGTCACACCTTTACACACTCAAACGCAGAGGGAGAGGCACACACACACAAATGGAGAACAGCTGTATTGTCCTTAGAGATAGGGGGAGAAAGGGGGGTCTCTGGGCAAGGAACTTGAAAGGTTAGAGAAAGGGGGGTCTTTGGGGGGAGAGAGAGCTGAATAGGGAGAGCATTTGGTTAGCCTTTGTTCAAAGGAGGAGACAAGATGCAAGGTGAGATAATAGCAGGAAGAGAAACAAAGGGATTTACACACTCAAACGCACGGGGAGCAAACGCACACACATTTTACAGTAAACTGTTGATTGGACAGAGGGAGAGAGAGGAGAGCCGTGAGTGGTCAGGATAGAAGGGAAAGGTGGAGTCAGATGGGAGGGGCTGAAGGAAGTGAAAGGTTACTTAACTCAGCGCAGAGAAGGAAAGTTTAGAGCTTAACCTGACTTTTTTTAGATTTTTAGAGATTCTCCTCTTAGGCTTTTCTAAAACTCTCTCAAGACTTAGTTTATTTTTCTCTCGGTGATTACCTGCTAGAAGTCACCTTGTCCTTTTGTATGTTGAAGTTTTCATTTGAATAAACCCTGTTCGATTGAGACCTGAAAACATCTGCCTCCGCCTGCTTCTCTTCTTCATGATTTTTTGAGATACTGCCCACACATCGACCTGCCTTGGAGACGACATCTGACTTTGAAAAAAAAAAAAAAAATCCAAAATCAGACAGAGTGTTGACACCAGAGAGGCTAAGACCGCATTGACTCAGTGCGGTATTCAGCCTCTCTGGTGTCAAGTCTGACTTTGAAAAAAAAAAAAAAAATCCAAAATCAGACAGAGTGTTGAGACCAGAGAGGCTAAGACCGCATTGACTCAGTGCGGTATTCAGCCTCTCTGGTGTCAAGTCTGACTTTGAAAAAAAAAAAAAAAATCCAAAATCAGACAGAGTGTTGAGACCAGAGAGGCTAAGACCGCATTGACTCAGTGCGGTATTCAGCCTCTCTGGTGTCAAGTCTGACTTTGAAAAAAAAAAAAAAAAATCCAAAATCAGACAGAGTGTTGAGACCAGAGAGGCTAAGACCGCATTGACTCAGTGCGGTATTCAGCCTCTCTGGTGTCAAGTCTGACTTTGAAAAAAAAAAAAAAAATCCAAAATCAGACAGAGTGTTGAGACCAGAGAGGCTAAGACCGCATTGACTCAGTGCGGTATTCAGCCTCTCTGGTGTCAAGTCTGACTTTGAAAAAAAAAAAAAAAATCCAAAATCAGACAGAGTGTTGAGACCAGAGAGGCTAAGACCGCATTGACTCAGTGCGGTATTCAGCCTCTCTGGTGTCAAGTCTGACTTTGAAAAAAAAAAAAAAAATCCAAAATCAGACAGAGTGTTGACACCAGAGAGGCTAAGACCGCATTGACTCAGTGCGGTATTCAGCCTCTCTGGTGTCAAGTCTGACTTTGAAAAAAAAAAAAAATCCAAAATCAGACAGAGTGTTGAGACCAGAGAGGCTAAGACCGCATTGACTCAGTGCGGTATTCAGCCTCTCTGGTGTCAAGTCTGACTTTGAAAAAAAAAAAAAAATCCAAAATCAGACAGAGTGTTGAGACCAGAGAGGCTAAGACCGCATTGACTCAGTGCGGTATTCAGCCTCTCTGGTGTCAAGTCTGACTTTGAAAAAAAAAAAAAAAATCCAAAATCAGACAGAGTGTTGAGACCAGAGAGGCTAAGACCGCATTGACTCAGTGCGGTATTCAGCCTCTCTGGTGTCAAGTCTGACTTTGGAAAAAAAAAAAAAATCCAAAATCAGACAGAGTGTTGAGACCAGAGAGGCTAAGACTGCATTGACTCAGTGCGGTATTCAGCCTCTCTGGTTTCAAGTCTGATTTTGGAAAAAAAAAAAAAAAAAATCCAAAATCAGACAGAGTGTTGACACCAGAGAGGCTAAGACCGCATTGACTCAGTGCGGTATTCAGCTTCTCTGGTGTCAAGTCTGATTTTGGAAAAAAAAAAAAAAAAACCAAAATCAGACAGAGTGTTGAGACCAGAGAGGCTAAGACCGCATTGACTCAGTGCGGTATTCAGCCTCTCTGGTGTCAAGTCTGATTTTGGGAAAAAAAAAAAAAAATCCAAAATCAGACCGAGTGTTGAGACCAGAGAGGCTAAGACCGCATTGACTCAGTGCGGTATTCAGCCTCTCTGGTGTCAAGTCTGATTTTGGAAAAAAAAAAAAAATCCAAAATCAGACAGAGTGTTGACACCAGAGAGGCTAAGACCGCATTGACTCAGTGCGGTATTCAGCCTCTCTGGTGTCAAGTCTGACTTTGAAAAAAAAAAAAAAAATCCAAAATCAGACAGAGTGTTGACACCAGAGAGGCTAAGACCGCATTGACTCAGTGCGGTATTCAGCCTCTCTGGTGTCAAGTCTGACTTTGAAAAAAAAAAAAAAAATCCAAAATCAGACAGAGTGTTGAGACCAGAGAGGCTAAGACCGCATTGACTCAGTGCGGTATTCAGCCTCTCTGGTGTCAAGTCTGACTTTGAAAAAAAAAAAAAAAATCCAAAATCAGACAGAGTGTTGAGACCAGAGAGGCTAAGACCGCATTGACTCAGTGCGGTATTCAGCCTCTCTGGTGTCAAGTCTGACTTTGAAAAAAAAAAAAAAAATCCAAAATCAGACAGAGTGTTGAGACCAGAGAGGCTAAGACCGCATTGACTCAGTGCGGTATTCAGCCTCTCTGGTGTCAAGTCTGACTTTGAAAAAAAAAAAAAAAATCCAAAATCAGACAGAGTGTTGAGACCAGAGAGGCTAAGACCGCATTGACTCAGTGCGGTATTCAGCCTCTCTGGTGTCAAGTCTGACTTTGAAAAAAAAAAAAAAAATCCAAAATCAGACAGAGTGTTGAGACCAGAGAGGCTAAGACCGCATTGACTCAGTGCGGTATTCAGCCTCTCTGGTGTCAAGTCTGACTTTGAAAAAAAAAAAAAAAATCCAAAATCAGACAGAGTGTTGACACCAGAGAGGCTAAGACCGCATTGACTCAGTGCGGTATTCAGCCTCTCTGGTGTCAAGTCTGACTTTGAAAAAAAAAAAAAAAATCCAAAATCAGACAGAGTGTTGAGACCAGAGAGGCTAAGACCGCATTGACTCAGTGCGGTATTCAGCCTCTCTGGTGTCAAGTCTGACTTTGAAAAAAAAAAAAAAAATCCAAAATCAGACAGAGTGTTGAGACCAGAGAGGCTAAGACCGCATTGACTCAGTGCGGTATTCAGCCTCTCTGGTGTCAAGTCTGACTTTGAAAAAAAAAAAAAAAATCCAAAATCAGACAGAGTGTTGACACCAGAGAGGCTAAGACCGCATTGACTCAGTGCGGTATTCAGCCTCTCTGGTGTCAAGTCTGACTTTGAAAAAAAAAAAAAAAATCCAAAATCAGACAGAGTGTTGAGACCAGAGAGGCTAAGACCGCATTGACTCAGTGCGGTATTCAGCCTCTCTGGTGTCAAGTCTGACTTTGAAAAAAAAAAAAAAATCCAAAATCAGACAGAGTGTTGAGACCAGAGAGGCTAAGACCGCATTGACTCAGTGCGGTATTCAGCCTCTCTGGTGTCAAGTCTGACTTTGAAAAAAAAAAAAAAAATCCAAAATCAGACAGAGTGTTGACACCAGAGAGGCTAAGACCGCATTGACTCAGTGCGGTATTCAGCCTCTCTGGTGTCAAGTCTGACTTTGAAAAAAAAAAAAAAATCCAAAATCAGACAGAGTGTTGAGACCAGAGAGGCTAAGACCGCATTGACTCAGTGCGGTATTCAGCCTCTCTGGTGTCAAGTCTGACTTTGAAAAAAAAAAAAAAATCCAAAATCAGACAGAGTGTTGAGACCAGAGAGGCTAAGACCGCATTGACTCAGTGCGGTATTCAGCCTCTCTGGTGTCAAGTCTGATTTTGGGAAAAAAAAAAAAAAATCCAAAATCAGACCGAGTGTTGAGACCAGAGAGGCTAAGACCGCATTGACTCAGTGCGGTATTCAGCCTCTCTGGTGTCAAGTCTGATTTTGGAAAAAAAAAAAAAAATCCAAAATCAGACAGAGTGTTGACACCAGAGAGGCTAAGACCGCATTGACTCAGTGCGGTATTCAGCCTCTCTGGTGTCAAGTCTGATTTTGGAAAAAAAAAAAAAAAAAATCCAAAATCAGACAGAGTGTTGAGACCAGAGAGGCTAAGACCGCATTGACTCAGTGCGGTATTCAGCCTCTCTGGTGTCAAGTCTGATTTTGGGAAAAAAAAAAAAAAAATTCCAAAATCAGACAGAGTGTTGAGACCAGAGAGGCTAAGACCGCATTGACTCAGTGCGGTATTCAGCCTCTCTGGTGTCAAGTCTGACTTTGAAAAAAAAAAAAAAAATCCAAAATCAGACAGAGTGTTGAGACCAGAGAGGCTAAGACCGCATTGACTCAGTGCGGTATTCAGCCTCTCTGGTGTCAAGTCTGACTTTGAAAAAAAAAAAAAAAATCCAAAATCAGACAGAGTGTTGAGACCAGAGAGGCTAAGACCGCATTGACTCAGTGCGGTATTCAGCCTCTCTGGTGTCAAGTCTGACTTTGAAAAAAAAAAAAAAAATCCAAAATCAGACAGAGTGTTGAGACCAGAGAGGCTAAGACCGCATTGACTCAGTGCGGTATTCAGCCTCTCTGGTGTCAAGTCTGACTTTGAAAAAAAAAAAAAAAATCCAAAATCAGACAGAGTGTTGAGACCAGAGAGGCTAAGACCGCATTGACTCAGTGCGGTATTCAGCCTCTCTGGTGTCAAGTCTGACTTTGAAAAAAAAAAAAAAATCCAAAATCAGACAGAGTGTTGAGACCAGAGAGGCTAAGACCGCATTGACTCAGTGCGGTATTCAGCCTCTCTGGTGTCAAGTCTGACTTTGAAAAAAAAAAAAAAATCCAAAATCAGACAGAGTGTTGAGACCAGAGAGGCTAAGACCGCATTGACTCAGTGCGGTATTCAGCCTCTCTGGTGTCAAGTCTGACTTTGAAAAAAAAAAAAAAAATCCAAAATCAGACAGAGTGTTGAGACCAGAGAGCTAAGACCGCATTGACTCAGTGCGGTATTCAGCCTCTCTGGTGTCAAGTCTGACTTTGAAAAAAAAAAAAAAAATCCAAAATCAGACAGAGTGTTGAGACCAGAGAGGCTAAGACCGCATTGACTCAGTGCGGTATTCAGCCTCTCTGGTGTCAAGTCTGACTTTGAAAAAAAAAAAAAAATCCAAAATCAGACAGAGTGTTGAGACCAGAGAGGCTAAGACCGCATTGACTCAGTGCGGTATTCAGCCTCTCTGGTGTCAAGTCTGACTTTGAAAAAAAAAAAAAAAATCCAAAATCAGACAGAGTGTTGAGACCAGAGAGGCTAAGACCGCATTGACTCAGTGCGGTATTCAGCCTCTCTGGTGTCAAGTCTGACTTTGAAAAAAAAAAAAAAATCCAAAATCAGACAGAGTGTTGAGACCAGAGAGGCTAAGACCGCATTGACTCAGTGCGGTATTCAGCCTCTCTGGTGTCAAGTCTGACTTTGAAAAAAAAAAAAAAATCCAAAATCAGACAGAGTGTTGAGACAGAGAGGCTAAGACCGCATTGACTCAGTGCAGGTATTCAGCCTCTCTGGTGTCAAGTCTGACTTTGAAAAAAAAAAAAAATCCAAAATCAGACAGAGGTGAGACCAGAGAGGCTAAGACCTGCATTGACTCAGTGACCAGGCCTATTATAGCCTCTATGGTGTCAAGTTGACTTTGCCGAAAAAAAAAAAAATCACAAATCAGACAGTGTTCGAGACCAGAGAGGCCTAAGACTGCATTGACACAGTG
>NW_028150848.1:25000-28258 GCF_964638095.1 Poromitra crassiceps | reverse complement strand
CCAGGGTCTTTTCCGTTTACAGCCACTGCTCCAGCTAAAGGTTACCAGGGTCTGTCCGTTTACAGCCACTCTGCTCCAGCTAAAGGTTACCAGGGTCTGTCCGTTTACAGCCACTGCTCCAGCTAAAGGTTACCAGGGTCTGTCCGTTTACAGCCACTCTGCTCCAGCTAAAGGTTACTAGGGTCTTTTCCGTTTACAGCCACTGCTCCAGCTTAAAGGTTACCAGGGTCTGTCCGTTTACAGCCACTGCTCCAGCTAAAGGTTACCAGGGTCTGTCCGTTTACAGCCACTGCTCCAGCTAAAGGTTATGGTTTATGTGCTGCACCTTGGAATGGAAGGGAGTTACTTGGTAGTTTCAGGTCTAGTTGCTTGTTGTTAATCTGTGTGTGTTAAATGGTTCCTGTACGTTTCTAGAGTTTGGACTTAGAACGTGTTGCCCTGTGTGTTTTGCACGGACACAAGAGTTCACCGTTATTCCCCGGACGCGCCTTAGCGTATTAACGAAATGCTCCCTTCTCATTTCCTGCAGCAGAGTGAAGCAAGCTGCTGCAGCGAGACGATTGCGAGAGATTTATGGTTCTTCTTGACGTCAGAACATTGTTAGCCGCGCCGCTACAGAAATACAGCGGGGGCCAGACAGAAGATAAGCGTTTTAATGCTTAGGCAAACATGGCGCTGTGCTGTGGACGCTGGCCTGCCAGCGTCTCAGACGTGCTCCTCCTCTTGTCTCTGAAGTCCACAAATTCCAAACACGCTTTTCCTGGATGGCACAAATTAAGTTTGTTTTAGTTTGGGCTCTTTGCCTCGAGGCAAAACTCCCAGATTCCCAAACTCTGCTGGGATACGCAAGAGAAGAGAGAGGCTGTGGAGAAGAAGCATGTTTCTGTTTAAGTCATCTTTCGCTTTTCACTGCGGTGACATTTGAAGGTTTTAGTCGATCTGTAACTGAGCCGTCCCAAATCATCCCAAATCATCACAAGTCCCAAATCACAAGCACTCTCATCCACCGTCTTCCTCTTCTCCTTTCTTTCTTTCTTTCTTTCTTTCTTTCTTTCTTTCTTTCTTTCTTTCTTTCTTTCTTTCTTTCTTTCTTTCTTTCTTTCTGTCTGTCTGTCTGTCTGTCTGTCTGTCTGTCTGTCTGTCTTCTTATTTCATGTTGTCCTCTAAAGTCAGAATGATGTCATGTTTTACTTGTGCACCGTTCCAGAGGTGTAACATCTCTCTCTCTCTCTCTCTCCCTCAGATTCCCTGGCGTTGCAGGAGTCGGGCGAGCGGGCCCATTGGTGCGTGGTGGCGTACTGGGAGGAGAAGACCCGCGTGGGGCGCCTCTACTCGGTCCAGGAGCCCTCGCTGGACATCTTCTATGACCTACCTCAGGGGAACGGCTTCTGTCTGGGCCAGCTCTGCTCCGACAACAAGTCGCAGCTGGTGCAGATGGTGCGCTCCAAGATCGGCTACGGCATCCAGCTGACGCGCGAGCCCGACGGCGTGTGGGTCTACAACCGCAGCTGCTACCCCATCTTCATCAAGTCGGCCACACTGGACAACCCGGACTCGCGCGCGCTGCTGGTGCACAAGGTGTTCCCCGGCTTCTCCATCAAGGCCTTTGACTTTGACAAGGCGGGCAGCCTGCAGCGGCCCAACGACCACGAGTTCACGCAGCAGCCGCGCACGGGCTTCACGGTCCAGATCAGCTTCGTGAAAGGCTGGGGACAGTGCTACACCAGACAGTTCATCAGTAGCTGCCCCTGCTGGCTGGAGGTCATCTTCAACACGCGATAGCAGCAGCAAGCCAAGCCGCCCACCTTCTTCTTCATCGTCGTCCTCCTCCTCATCCTCCACACCCCCCTGCTTCTCTCTCCCCCCTCACAGACTATGATACACCCCACTTTACCCGTTTTTTTGTTTCCGGAGGGTTCAAAATGAAAACGGAAGAAAAAGGTTTAAAAGAAGAAGAAGAAACTATACGATTCTGATGGACTTTGTTTAATAAATGACTAAGATTTAATTAAGATAAGAAGAAGAAGAAAGAAGAAGAAAAAAATGTATTTTATGTTATATATAAATATATTATTACTTGTAAATATGAAGACGTTTTATATGCATCGTTATTTATGTATTGTGCAATGTGTTGATGAGAAAAAGAAAATAAGATGCACTTTGCTTAATATAAATGCAAAAGAAAGAAATGCCAAAATAAACAAAAAAATACAAATATCTATCTTGTCCATGTCGTCGTATCTTTGATGTTGAGATGGTTGCATTCGCTTTCATACTGTTGTCTTGTGCATTGTGCTCAAGTCTGAAATAAAATACGCTTCATTGTTCATGATGTCACCAGTAAATTAAATGAATGGATGCTCATGTCAGTTCATTATAAACCTTCTAATTTAGCTTTCGGTGAAGAATACTATCTCCCCTTTTCATCATTATATCACTAAAAACCAAGACAATAACGGACAACAATTTATAACTTTGGTGTTATATTGCGGATGTCAAACTGACTTTTCTCCTCTAAACACAATGAGTCAGACTGACAGAGCCATCACTTTATGGCTCGTTAGGCCTTTTGAACATTGTCTCCCTTTCTGGCTCGGTTATTTCGGGGCGACTGTCCCACTTCCTCTCTGTCATTAACTGACCGATGACATCACAGCCGACTGTTCCACTTCCTCTCTGTCATTAACTGACCGATGACATCACAGCCGACTGTTCCACTTCCTCTCTGTCATTAACTGACCGATGACATCACAGCCGACTGTTCCACTTCCTCTCTGTCATTAACTGACTGATGACATCACAGCCGACTGTTCCACTTCCTCTCTGTCATTAACTGACCGATGACATCACAGCCGACTGTTCCACTTCCTCTCTGTCATTAACTGACCGATGACATCACAGCCGACTGTTCCACTTCCTCTCTGTCATTAACTGACTGATGACATCACAGCCGACTGTTCCACTTCCTCTCTGTCATTAACTGCCGGATGACATCACAGCCAGGAAGTAGTAATGATGAGTTTCAGGATCCAGCATACCGGACCCATGCACTGGAAGACCACTAGTGTGTCTGCACAAATTAGGCCCTTTTTAGATTAGAGACTGCTGTCTGTCTGCTAGTTCACTTCACTGAACTCCACATACGCTGAGGTTTTACTCCCAACGCTACCGAGTTGGAACATGCTAATGAATAATAATATTTCATTTTTATTTTATTCGTTTATTTGGCACGGACATATACAAAAAAAAACATTAAAC
>NW_028150848.1:17500-20000 GCF_964638095.1 Poromitra crassiceps | reverse complement strand
AGAAATGGCGGCACCAAGGCAATACATCCAATCTGTACATGGTGGTGGTGGAAAGTAAATGGCTCTGTTGGGAGGGTTACTTTCCACTGCAGATGACTGACTTCATGCCCTAAAATGTAATTTGTAATCTATTCCATTCGATTACTCAGATTACTTTTGGAATATGGTACTTCAAAAGCGAGGGGTCTCGGTAGTGTAGAGCAGTGGTTCTCAAATGGGGGTCCGGGGACCCCCAGGGGTCCGTGGCACTTTGCCAGGGGGTCCGCGAAAAGTTTTCCTGAAAATAAAAATAAAAACCTTTTTGTGTGTGCGAAAGCTTCATAGTTCCACGAAATTATTTTATGCTTTAAATCTAAAATGGCTCATGGATTACATTTTAATCTAACAAACCTATCAATTTAAAAGTCAAGCACGTTACTGTGGAAACAATTAAGCTTAGCCCAAAATCACAAATCAGAATGAGGGGGGTCCCTGGTATACTTTCTATCTTGTAAGGGCTCCTTGGCTGAAAAACATTTGAGAACCTCTGGTGTAGAGGTAAAAATCACCTCACCTACCACTGCAGAGACCCGGGTTCAATTCCCAGCAGCGGTGCTTCCGGCTTGGTCAGATGTTCTTTCCTACAGACACACTTGGCTGTGTCTGTGGGTGGGAAGCCGGTGGAGTATGAGTCCTGGTCGCTGCACTAGCGCCTCCTCTGGTTGGAGGAGGAGGAGGAGGAGGAGGAGGGGGAACTGGTGTGATCCTCCCATGCGCTATGTCCTGCATGGCGAAACTAAGGTGTTGTTGTCAGGTTAAAAGAAGCGGCTGGCGACTGCACATATCAGAGGAACAGGGCCGGCCCTGTACATCTGAGGGCCCTAAGCAGGATAAGTTTGGGGGGCCTGCCTCGCCGTGGACAGACAGTGAAGTACTCATAGAACCAGCCATATGCAATTATAACCCTTATGCATGTTTGTACCTCTATCGACATGATGGGCCGCAGTTATTTTACTGCTAATTAAATACACACACTCAAAGTCAAGCTGACTGACTGCACTTTTTTCATTTTTACTTCTACTTTGTTTTTGTCTGAATGCTTAGTGTTGAACATTTTAAAATGGCATTAACTGTGTTTATCCACTAGGCGGCTCCAAACCTCACTTCAGTATTGCTCCTGAGAAAGTGATTTTTATTTATTTATTTTTAATCCGAAAATAATGCTAAACGTAAATTAATGTAAATTCAGTGGTAAATAACATTATAAGTAAAGATAATTCCAATGGTATGAGGCCATATTTCATCACACATGAATGCAATTGTGCTCTTTGGAGTCACAAGAGTCTCAGCTTTGATGCCATACTGAATTTCTACAATTCCACGAGTGTTTAGGTACCACGGTGTGCAGAAATAGGGGAAGAAAAAAAGGCGCGAATAACATATTTTCACTGAATGCAGGAGGCTGTCTTTAGGACCCTGGAGCTCTTAAACCCTATGTCAGAGGTAAACATGGCTGTGAAGCTAGACTCCTGCGGTTCTAATGACTCCACTTTAATCCTTGTACATTTTGTATCGCTTGTCTGCACTTTTTAAGTGCAAATCTCTTACCTTTACCATGTTATTATTCCTCTGCAAAGCACTTTGAATGGCCCCGGTAAGTGCACGCCTACTGCGATGAATATATGTCTTAAAAGTCAGACACTGCAGCCATAATAGGGCATTCATACAAAAGTAGTGGAGCAGCACTAAAACTGAGGGGTTTCTTATATACACTATATTTATTACATCCAGCCTCCATTCCTCTTTGGGTAAGCTACATGGGGCAACATGGGACAAAGTGATTGGCATTTCTGACAAGAGGCAAATTATTAACCCATTGATACCTGATGCAGCATTTGTGTGCGTATCCCTTTAAGACCGCGAACCGCGTCATACGCGGTTCACGGTCTTAAGGGGATACGCACACAAATGAGGCATATACACGCAAATGCTGCATCAGGTATCAATGGGTTAATTTGTAAGGAAGGGTTGGTGTATTCAAGTTGCGGCTTGATATCTTGATGTGAGAGCGAGGTCTAGGAACCCGTTTGAAAAAATAGTCATGCCCATTTACCTTTGTAAAGGACAAACTTCACCCACTTTGGTGCTACTTGCCAGTGAGCTAGCATAACAGGGTTGGTCCTGGATGTCTAGTTTCCGCTAATACCAGAAGTTCTGCTCGAGCTTAAAAATGGAGCATGCGAGAGCTTGTCAAAGACGGACTGCGCCCTGCCATCTTCTTCCCACAGGGGGCCCCTGGCGGCTGCGGGGCCCTAAGCAGCTGCTTAGTTTGCTTATCCACCTTATTTCTAGCTGCCATGATGCCTGATGGGTGCTTCTTCCGCTTCCGGTGTAATAGACTGTTTTACAGTCTATGGTTTTAACTTGACAAAAAAACGTCTATGAGGATTTTACAGCAGAGCCATTCTGCTCTACAGCCGTGTCGTTCGGGTGCTGGGATAACGTAATGCATTGTGGGTAG
>NW_028150848.1:0-7500 GCF_964638095.1 Poromitra crassiceps | reverse complement strand
GGTGCGCGAGGCTCTCTCTCCCAGTGTTCATTTGAGCCAGCCACGTATCGCTCCTGTTCTCCAGTTTTCTCTTGATCCCTCCGTTTTCACGTGTATGGGTGTGACTGTGTGTGTGAGATATTATTTATAACTAGCGTCCCTAATCTACTGGACGGGAGCTGCTGATGGCCGGCAGCTTCCATACCACCGACTGGGCTGTTGATGAGAGAGGCCGTCTATAGCTGTCATCGCCCCCGGCCTGTTAGCAGGTGAGCTGCTCCCATTCATTTAGTGACTTCTTGTTTGATGGTTCTGTGCAAAGACGTTCTGTGTTGTTGTGGCAGGTTTGGATTGTCTAGACACGAGCTTGATCCTATTTTGAGAACCAGACCTGTCACAGCACGCACACGCACACGCACACACACACACACACACACACACACACACACACACACACACACACACACACACACACACAATCAAAGGTGTGTTCCCTGTGAGTCTTCTTCTGGAGCGGGCAATGAGTTGAACAAACCCTCAAACCCTGCAGATGAGAGGGATGGGACAGTTTGACCAGCCCAGAAGCGGTCAGTAAAGTGGCTTGCCGTGTACCTTGGACAAATTGTTCATCTATTCTGTGCACAGAGATTGCAAATACCGTACACACGTTTGTTACAGTGACGTCTTCATTTGCTTTTTTAAAGAAAATTTGAAAATATTTTTTTGTGATCAGCTGTTTTCAATTTCCAATTACTGCAATCTCCCCAATTGTAGTTGGCCAATCCCCCCCCTCTGCCAATGTGGGGAGAGTTGTACACTAGCACATGCCTCCTCTGATACATGAACCTTTTCACCTGAGTTTGACCGGCAGGACATAGCAGGCGCCACGACCGACCAGAGGAGGCGCTATAATGCAGTGGCCAGCACACACACCCTTAAGCCCAATGTCCACCAGCTGCAGTAGGGCTCTGTGCGGCTCCGGTATGGCTGCCGGAACAGACTCTGGCCCATGTCATAGATGGCAATGCATGCGGTACACCTGTTATAAATTACTATTATTATTATTATTATTATTATTATTATTATTATTATTATTATTATTATTATTATTATTAAATATACACCTGTTCTATTTTTGACGGATCCGCATGAGTCTAGTCTCGCTGGCCAGCCTCCCCTCCCTTCCGTGAGAGTCGTCTGGCTGCACGGATTCAGGCTGCTGGGATAAACCCTCCCCTGCTCTACAGCTGCTCTCCCATTGGAGCGACTATTTCAGTGGTGGCCGGATGTCCGCTCCCGGCTTATTACAAGCTCTGTCATTGGCTCCGGCCATGTCAATCAGAGCGGCTTCCGCTCCCTCCTCCCTGTGTGTCGCTGTAAACAGTGCCCCCTGCCGCCTCAGTGAAAACAACAACGCTAACTAGCTAGCAAGCTAACGGCAGAAACCTACACGCTAGCTCGTGCTACACACTGAAAATGGCAAGTTGGATTGTTGGAAAACTATTTTCCAAGGGCCACCAAGCGCCGCCCATCGCAATCCCACAATGGAGACCTGCGCCGCCAGACTCTTCTCACAGTAGGGAGGGGAGGCTGGCCAGCGAGACTAACATGAGTCTGACAAGATTACATGAGTGTGGGTCTGTTCAGGCAGCCGCAACATATTTTGCACAACAAACTCCACTGTTGCAGCGATACTCCTGTACATGTTTCATTGTTGTTATTGAGTCTATTTCTGCAATAACTGCACTTTATGGCTGTTTAAACTCGACGAACGTTGACGTTACTCCTCGAGGCGGACAAGCACGGAGGCAGCCATTATTGTTTTCCCATGTGGCCTTCCTGATTGGCCGGTTACGATGTCAACTACGAGGCGGGTCGCTGATTGGCTCGTATACTTTGCCGTTTTTGCAAAAGCCCTCCCAGAGTTGAGGCCAGATGGTCTGGTAGAACGAAATGAAATGTGACTACATTTCAACCCTGAGTTACACTTAACATCTTTCATATCTCTAACCCAAACTATAACCCTAACCTTGTTTTAGGTGCCTAAACATAACCATAACCGTCGCAGGCTCGTAATCCGGTGGCATCGAAAAATGATGAGAAAGGGTATTAAAAAGTGTCGTGATGACAAAATGGTGAAATTCGACGCAAATGGGACGAGGATGTGTTGGAAACACATGAAGCTGAGTGACTTTCAGCTGGATACGAGGAAAGGTCATTAGCCTACTGTGAATGAAGAATTTGGACAGAGAAACCAAACGCAAACACACACACACACACACACACACACACACACGTGGGTAGGTGTGAGGGACGGGAGAAGAAGAGGCCGTAGTAGACAGAGAGCAGAAAGCCTCATGTGTGGAGTAGATGAGAGCTATTTGTGGCACACACAGAAGCAGCACTGAGGTAGCGGGTGCAGCCTCTCAGGCATCAGACACAGAAGCAGCACTGAGGTAGCGGGTGCAGCCTCTCAGGCATCAGACACAGAAGCAGCACTAAGGTAGCGGGTGCAGCCTCTCAGGCATCAGACACAGAAGCAGCACTAAGGTAGCGGGTGCAGCCTCTCAGGCATCAGACACAGAAGCAGCGCTGAGGTAGCGGGTGCAGTCTCTCAGGCATCAGACACAGAAAGCAGCACTGAGGTAGCGGGTGCAGTCTCTCAGGCATCAGACACAGAAGCAGTGCTGAGGTAGCGGGTGCAGTCTCTCAGGCATCAGACACAGAAGCAGCGCTGAGGTAGCGGGTGCAGTCTCTCAGGCATCAGACACAGAAGCAGCACTGAGGTAGCGGGTGCAGTCTCTCAGGCATCAGACACAGAAGCAGTGCTGAGGTAGCGGGTGCAGTCTCTCAGGCATCAGACACAGAAGCAGTGCTGAGGTAGCGGGTGCAGTCTCTCAGGCATCAGACACAGAAGCAGTGCTGAGGTAGCGGGTGCAGCCTCTCAGGCATCAGACACAGAAGCAGCACTGAGGTAGCGGGTGCAGTCTCTCAGGCATCAGACACAGAAGCAGTGCTGAGGTAGCGGGTGCAGCCTCTCAGGCATCAGACACAGAAGCAGTGCTGAGGTAGCGGGTGCAGTCTCTCAGGCATCAGACACAGAAGCAGTGCTGAGGTAGCGGGTGCAGTCTCTCAGGCATCAGACACAGAAGCAGCACTGAGGTAGCGGGTGCAGTCTCTCAGGCATCAGACACAGAAAGCAGTGCTGAGGTAGCGGGTGCAGCCTCTCAGGCATCAGACACAGAAAGCAGTGCTGAGGTAGCGGGTGCAGTCTCTCAGGCATCAGACACAGAAGCAGTGCTGAGGTAGCGGGTGCAGTCTCTCAGGCATCAGACACAGAAGCAGTGCTGAGGTAGCGGGTGCAGCCTCTCAGGCATCGGCACACAGCAGCACCAACACTTCAACAGCCATTATGAGAGAGTGGCATCGAAGAGGACACTCTGCATCTATTAGACCATTGGTTCTCAACGTGGGGTCCGGCGGGGACCACCTGGGGGGTCCTTCAGGTGGTCCGCGGCAAATTGATGAAACTATTTAATTTACAATAAGTTCACACAACTAGAGAATGTGAAATAACTACTATTTTGATCATAGTTTCTCTGTGATCGCTCGATCACAATTACAGATAGGCTTCATGGAATTCTGGACAAGACTTATATCAAAAAAGATTCTCAGACAAAATGTCATCAAATGGGGGTCTAACTGGGACGAAATGAAGGGGTCCGTGATATGAAAAGCGTTGAGAATCACTGAACTAGACCACTCAGGCTGGATTCACTCTCTCTCTCTCACACACACACATGCACACGTACACACACACACACACACGCACGCACGCGCACGCACACGTACACACACACACACACACACACACACACACACACACCTGCACGCGCACACACACACACACACACACCCTGTGTTAGCAGAGGAGTTTATTCATGGGACTGGGCTCTATCTGGGTCTTGTACTGTGAGGTTTGATCAAATGTTTGGCGAGACACCAGAGAGATATTAGATTTCCAAGCTGGAGATGGGAGCTGAGGGTATATGGAGGATTAGGGGAGGAGCAAGAGGATGATTGAGGGTTGGGCTGAGGGATGTTTAGGGTGCCCCCAAGCTAAAAACAAACAAACACACACACACACACACACACACACTCGACAGACACACACACACACACACACACACACACACACACACACACACACACACACACACACACACACACCCACACACACACCCACACACACACACCCACACACACGACACACACACACACACACACACTGACCGTGTGGTATAATAACATACTTTGGTTGTAAAGTAGGTAATATTCAGGAAAGCAAAGGAGACAACATCACATTATTGGTGAGTATGATGAGTCTCTGTGTGGTGAGTTTAAAGGACCATCTTCAGCCTGGTTTTTTACCTCGTTACATCATCCTCACATTGACTCACTGTTCCATTCCAAGCTGGAAAAGGTTAGTTTCCATTTGAACAGTTGACATGCAGAGGAGTAAAACGTACCACGTTTTGAGTTAGGGTTGTTGATCAAAATTGTGAAATGGCACAAGGCTTACTTTCCATGTTAAATCCTGTAAAAATACAGTATTCTCAAAATGTAGCCTATCCACCTTATTTCTAGCTGCCATGATGCCTGATGGGTACTTCTTCCGCTTCCGGTGTAATTTTTACACTGTTTTACTTGACAAAAAAAACGTCTATGAGGATTTTACAGCAGAGCCATTCTGCTCTACAGCCGTGTCGTTCGGGTGCTGGGATAACGTAATGCATTGTGGGTAGTCGGCTACTGTGGCTAATGCTAGCGGCTAGCGTAATAGTTACTTTACATGGCAGTAAAACGCCACTGAATGACCAAATTGTTTTAACTTTTAACCATTTCGAGTAACACTGTTTCCATACGGACCCCCAGCGTTGGTTAGTTGTTTATAACGTGACTATATTTATAACTTTTATAACGTACTCCAGTTTCCGGTTTATAATTCGGGTCTGCAGCAGAGTATAACAAAGGAAATGGCAAGCTGTAACAATAAGTCACGTTAAACCGGACCTTGTACCCACAATTATTTTTTACAGTGGGGCATTCAAAAATAAGGTGGATAGGGGGGGGGGGGGGGATGCCTCTGTGCTGTTAATACAGATGGAGCGACTCAGGTCCCTGAGAAACAACTCGCTTGGGAGGTTCTCAACTATCTGGGACATGTTTTTGGCTACTTTGACGAGGTTAAGAATGACAAGTGACTGAGGGTAGAGGTGACTGAGGGCTCGCCCGGCTGGTATCTCCTGGACCCCTTACATGGGATCCCATCCTATACACAGAGATGTCTGTTTGTTTTTTCCTTTCTTTTCCTGTTTCTGAGCCTGTTTGTCTTGTATATTGTTCAATATTAAAATTAAACAAAAAAAAAAAGAAATCACGCCATAATAGCTACACGAAATAGAAACATTTGAGATGTAAGTTTCTAGGTCTGATCTGGGGATCTGGAATATGCAACGACTGAACCAAAATGGATACAAGAGAGGGGGGGATACAGCTCTGGTGTTGCTAAGCAACTGCATGCCTCAAAGTCTGTGGAATGTAAACAGTGGAAGGCATCCAATTTTCCTGGGGACTGATTTCAACGTTGCGCCGCCGATCTCAGAGCTGCTCCGGACGCGAGAGGGGAAGCCAGCGAGAACAGTGGTGCACGCCTGCATCCGTGTGTGTGTGTGTGTGTGTGAGAGAGAGAGAGATAGTGTGTGTGTGTGTGTGTGTGTGTGTGTGTGTGTGTGTGTGTGTGTGTGTGTGTGCATTTATATACATGGCATGCATGTTGCATGTGAAGGAAAGCAAAACCCACCATATGTGAGGGGGGGACAGACGTATAAACACCTCGCATGGACAGATCCATAGTATACAAATGACTGTGTTTAGCTAATTCTCCAACTGGTTTACGATTACGATTTACGATTACGAAAACTTTATTATCCATATGTGGAAATTCGTCTTTGGTTCCACCAAAAAGCATAAAACACGACAAAACACATGAAACGATGCAATGTGACAAGAAACATGACTAGACATCCACAATATGACCACACGTCCACAACACCGTCAACACACGTTCATCCACACCGACGCACAACAGTGGGCTACACCTCCCAATACAGGTCAAATTTACAAATCATAGGTCTACAACCTGTCCTCTAGAGAGAGAGAGTGGCGTCAGCGGAGGACCAAAATGCCAGACTCATTAGCCAATGAACAGCCAGGAATGGGTCTCGCGCTACTTTTGCATGCTAAAATAAAGCTGATAATGTACAATTTGATTCAAGGGGGGAAAAACCCTTTCAGAGTACAACACAAACTGTATATTTTGCTGCAACTCGACAGTGCTGCTTAATCCAGGACCTTACTTCCTGGAACTCTTGAGAGTAAAAAAAACTGGTCCATTGGAGTGAATGGAGATGTCGGGACTCTTCTATCTACACGGCTCTGGGTCTACGACCTGTCCAATTCAAAAACAATAAAAAAAAACATTCAGGAAAAAACGTGCTGTACAAAAAACCTCAGCAAAGTAAAAAAGTCAAAACACCACCCTAAGCAGTATCTACCGCATCCTAGTTTTATCGGTTGCCATGACAGCATCTGGGACAAAGGACTTCTTATAGATGTTCTTCTTTGCCGTGGGTAGTCTGTAACGCTTCCCCCGAGGGTCAAAGTTCAAATTCACTGAACAGTTCCTTAATGATCCTCTCAGCTTGACTTCTCATTATATCATGGTACAGACTACTTAGCTGCTTCTGTGGCTTCCCTGGGATGTTGGAGGCCATATTCACTATTCTCTGCAGCTTGTTTCTCCATTAACAGGTGAAACACAGGGTCAGCAGCAGCTAGCAATTAGCGCTCCGTGAGAGCTCTGGGTGAGCCTGTAATGGCCTGCATGGGCATGCTAGCTGTACCCGGCACACAGCGCTGCAGTTTCATTCATTTTGCCTCGTGCTGAGAGACCAGCATCTGGTGGGTGCGTTGCAAACTCCATGATGATCTCCTCTGTGTTGCTTGAAGAACCTTCATGTCGTTCATGTGGTGCATTTTGGTATTTTCTCTAAACAGGTGAACACCTTGATTCGTGGTAATGGTAATACTGCGTCCTACCAGCTGAGCCACACACAGAACCCACCGCAGCACATTTAGTATGTACGGTGTGCTGAACGTGTAATGAGCCAGTGTGTGCTGCTACTGGAGCTGAATCCAGCACATCCACTTCACACAACATTGATTTAACTCACTCACCCAGTGGAAGCCAGCTAGCCAGCCAGCTAGCCATCCAGCCAGCCAGCTAGCCATCCATCTAGCCATCTATCTAGCCATCCAGCCAGCCAGCTAGCCAGCCAGCCAGCTAGCCAGCCAGCTAGCCATCCATCTAGCCATCTATCTAGCCATCCAGCCAGCTAGCCAGCCATCCAGCTAGCCAGGCAGGCGTTCAGCTGGTCCTTTTCTTCTTCTTCTTTTTGT
>NW_028150849.1:0-28261 GCF_964638095.1 Poromitra crassiceps | reverse complement strand
AGCTTCCATAGAAACTGCAACACATCTGGAGCACTCTTATACAGCCGGTAGGGGACTCCATTAGGACCCGGGGCTGAAGAGGCCCTTGCACGTCTCACTACTTCTTGAACTTCTTTCCACCTTGGTGGGCTATCATCACACTGGCTCTCTATTTCACCAATAGGTGGAATATCAGCTGGGACTGTCATCTCTCTAAACCTTTCCCTATCTTTGTGAACCTCCTCCAAATATTCCTCAAGCTTCTGCTTAGGTACCATAAGGCTACCATTCTTTTCCTTACTAAACAATGACTTCACAAATCTAAATGGATCCTTATAGAATGCTATTCTAGCTCTCTCTTTCTTTTTCCTATTTTTCCTAATGCTCTCTGCTCTTCTTAAAACTGCCAACCGATCCCTCACATCTGACTGCAAGCAATCAATGCCTTCCTTCTCAACCTCTGTAGCTTTCCTCCACTGCCTCTTAAGCTGTCTTCTCTCCTGGATAAGTCTATCTATCTCTTGTTGGCGCCTAGATTTAACTACCTCACCCTCTAGTTTCTTCCTTTTCTCAAAGACGCCAAACCTTTCCTTACCATAATCATAAATACAATCTCCCATTTTCTCCAACTTACTCTCAGCAGTTCCTTTAAGCTTCTCTAACATCCTAACCAAATCACTATTGATATCTTCCCACTTCCTACTTTCCGCTGCACCTGGCCACTTAACTCTAGGCTTCTGACCGCTAATCTTCTCCCTTTTTGGCTGGCTGGCCTCTCTGCTTTCCTCGGTGCTAGGACCTGCCTCAACATCAGGGGTGCTGATGTCCTGCGAGCTGTGGGTTACTTCCTGTCGCTGGACTTCACCCGACTGACTTGATAAACTTCTTAAGAAATAATTATCAATGCGGGGTCCCTGTGTTCCCTCTACCAAGCACCTCTTCCTGCCTTGATGGATTCTAAGGCCCCTCAAAGTTGTTACCTTCTGCCAGCCACACAAGCAAACCTGACGCTTCTTTCCATCTACATCTGAACTAGTGGCTTCCACTGACATGTTTTCCCTACTCATAGTCAAGTCCGTTCCAGAGTCAATAACCGTGTCAACCATAGGTGAGTCATCTTCCGCCCCCGCTCTCGCAGACTCTAGGGGTGTTTTTTCATAATTCTGTTTCGTAGCAAGTTTGGGTGTAACCAATGGCCTATTGGCCTTGGCTACTGCCACAATGAGCAGCTAACCCATTGCAGCCCCGGTGGGGTCTAATCCCTCCTGTCAGCTGTCTTTCCATGCTGTCACTAGGTCTTTCCCTAGTTGTCAGCTGCACTATTCACAACAGTCACTAGCCTAAGCTAGCTTTAGTATTAATTAATACACAGGACAAGATGTTACTATCCCTTGTGCCAAAATCCGAGGAAAAACACATTTAGAAGCCCAATCCAGAATAAAACAAGCTAACAGGCTAACAAACTAATAAACAAGACACAAATCACCAGTTACCTACCCTAGCCAACAGCAGTATGAAGCATGTCATTGGGGTTTTCAAGTGGGCACCTTCCTTCACCGACGTTTCGTTAAGTTAGGCCCACGACACCTCAAGAAGGCTTAACGGTGTAATCCAGCACCTGGAAACACCCCCCTCCATGCTACCACCGCACAACTGCATATTACCTCACTATCTAAGCCTAGCTATCCAGGTTAATTCGGTATGACATTCCTGACTACACCACCACTGTCAATGATTCAGCCCTGTTGATGCGGACCGTTAATCATGACCAACAACAAACAAACAATCCCTAACTACACCACCACTGTCAATGATTCAGCCCTGTTGATGCGGACCGTTAATCATGACCAACAAACAATCCCTAACTACACCACCACCGTCAATGATTCAGCCCTGTTGATGCGGACCGTTAATCATGACCAACAACAAACAATCCCTAACTACACCACCACTGTCAATGATTCAGCCCTGTTGATGCGGACCGTTAATCATGACCAACAACAAACAATCAATCTGACCTTAGCGAGCTCCCCAGCTAGCATGTTTCCTCCTTATCCACAGCCATTCACTTGCTCGTCCTAAAGAATATGTGAACTACAAAATGTGTGAAATACAATTGAAAAATGATTACAAAGAGCACATTTTAACCATAATTGTTTGTTTTGTTTACAAAATATTCACTAATGTTATTATGCTTCAACCACCTGCAGGGATAGTGGGGGTCACGAGGCTCTGGCATTTTTTGGGGGTCACGGGGTGAACAGTTTGGGAACCCTTCGACTAGATGACACATTGACATTGACACTATAGACCAAATCAGCGGGATGTTTACATTTACTTCCGGGTACCCCTGAGGTCCACACATTATAATGGCGGTGGACGGCACAAACTGACATGTTGAAGACAAAAACAGACAAAGAAGACAAAAATGGTTCGTCCGTGTTGTGTTGTTGTTTAATATCATTCATAACAACACTTTCACTAACGTTAGTGGAGACCAGACTAGCTAATTTACCTGTTGGACCAGACTAGAGTAGACTTGAAGCTAAATTAAATTGACCTGGCGTCAGTAGCTCTGTCTGTACCAGGCTCTTTCTCGCCGAGAAGAGCCTGGTGACGCGAGGTTACTCTGTCTGTAACGTAAAAAAACAGCGAGTTTGACAGACAAACAAACTTTATTAGCTAGCTAACACTACATAAAACAAACACAGAAGAAAGGCTAGATACGTCGGACAAGCATGTTTACCAACCGTTTAACCATTTAAATTGAAAGTAGTCGGCCGAAAACAACGAGAGGGTTTGACAGCATTTATATGACAACACGCACATTTAAACCTGCCGCCTTTCCCAAGTGGTACCCGGAAGTAAATTTGTTTACATGGTGACGTCACGGTGATTTGGTCTATACTTATTCAGCTTCCAAATACATGTTCTCTATACTACTCTGCTCCTTTCATGCTGCCTCCTCTCCACTGCTCTCCTCTCCACTGCTCTGCTCTGCTCTGCTCTCCACTGCTCTGCTCTGCTCTCCACTGCTCTGCTCTGCTCTCCACTGCTCTGCTCTGCTCTCCACTGCTCTGCTCTGCTCTCCACTGCTCTGCTCTGCTCTGCTCTCCACTGCTCTGCTCTGCTCTCCACTGCTCTGCTCTGCTCTGCTCTCCACTGCTCTGCTCTGCTCTGCTCTCCACTGCTCTGCTCTGCTCTCCACTGCTCTGCTCTGCTCTCCACTGCTCTGCTCTGCTCTCCACTGCTCTGCTCTGCTCTCCACTGCTCTGCTCTGCTCTGCTCTCCACTGCTCTGCTCTGCTCTCCACTGCTCTGCTCTGCTCTCCACTGCTCTGCTCTGCTCTCCACTGCTCTGCTCTGCTCTCCACTGCTCTGCTCTGCTCTCCACTGCTCTGCTCTGCTCTCCACTGCTCTGCTCTGCTCTGCTGTCCACTGCTCTGCTCTGCTCTCCACTGCTCTGCTCTGCTCTCCACTGCTCTGCTCTGCTCTGCTCTCCACTGCTCTGCTCTGCTCTCCACTGCTCTGCTCTGCTCTCCACTGCTCTGCTCTGCTCTCCACTGCTCTGCTCTGCTCTCCACTGCTCTGCTCTGCTCTCCACTGCTCTGCTCTGCTCTCCACTGCTCTGCTCTGCTGTCCACTGCTCTGCTCTGCTCTCCACTGCTCTGCTCTGCTCTCCACTGCTCTGCTCTGCTCTCCACTGCTCTGCTCTGCTCTGCTCTCCACTGCTCTGCTCTCCACTGCTCTGCTCTGCTCTGCTCTCCACTGCTCTGCTCTGCTCTGCTCTGCTCTCCACTGCTCTGCTCTGCTCTGCTCTGCTCTCCACTGCTCTGCTCTGCTCTCCACTGCTCTGCTCTGCTCTCCACTGCTCTGCTCTGCTCTCCACTGCTCTCCACTGCTCTGCTCTGCTCTCCACTGCTCTGCTCTGCTCTCCACTGCTCTGCTCTGCTCTCCACTGCTCTGCTCTGCTCTCCACTGCTCTCCACTGCTCTGCTCTCCACTGCTCTGCTCTGCTCTCCACTGCTCTGCTCTGCTCTCCACTGCTCTGCTCCCCTCTCCACTGCTCTGCTCTGCTCTCCACTGCTCTGCTCTGCTCTGCACTGCTCTCCACTGCTCTGCTCTGCTCTCCACTGCTCTCCACTGCTCTGCTCTGCTCTCCACTGCTCTGCTCTGCTCTCCATTGCTTTGCGAGACTTTTTTAAAAGGGAAACTGAGGAGGAATGCCATTCCCGATCTCATTCGTGCCTCTCAACGTTTACTCTGCAACACCGTTCCCACATGTCACTCCCCATTTCCACCACTGGCTACGGTCGAAAAATTGATGTTGTGCTTTGCTTTGAGTGAACGGGTTAAATATAAATCACACTCTATGGTCGGTGAGTATTTGTGTGTGTGTGTGTGTGTGTTTGTGTACATATGTTTTGTGTGTGTGTACGTGTACGTGTGTGTGTGCGTGTGTGTGTGGGGGGTTGCATCTGCTTTTTATATGTCAATAATTTGAATATACATCGTGTGTGTGAATAGCACAGGCATTGTTGATGCCTGCAAGGGATTCTGGGTAGAGTCACTGGTTGAACTCTTTACCTTTTTTGAGCGAGAGAGACAGACAGACAGACAGACAGACAGAGAGAGACAGAGACAGAGACAGAGAGAGACAGAGACAGACAGAGAGAGATGATGTAACCACAGAGCACAGCAGGATTTTTCACACGTGATTTTCAGAACACTTACTGATACTTATGCTTAAATTAACCCACTCATATTCTGGTTTATTTCAAGAAAAACATTTTGGCTAGTGGAAATTCTAATTGGCTGGTAACTTTAAAATCTAGCAGCCATATTGGCAGGTGGTCAAAAAAGTTCATTTCAAGCCCTGAGAGCAGGTGGTGACATAGGAGTGAGGGAGAAAAGGATCAAATATAAGACTGAATAATGACATCACAACTGTTAATTTGAAATGAGTTATTCCTCTAAATCTGGCTCCAAATGCCCCAAAAACATACCAGGACACATACCCTTAATCCGGCTTCCCACCCGCAGACACGGCCAATTGTGCCTGTCTGGACGCCCGACTAACTCGGAGGTAACACGGCGGCGCGAACCTGCGACCCTCGTGTTTGTAGGAAATCGCACTACCCGGAGTAGAGAGCTGCGCGGGCCTGAAATCTCGGCCCGAGCCCTCCCCGGCCCGTGACATGCAGGCCCGTGCCCGACCCGGCCCGGATGAGTTATGAAATTAATTGGCCCGAGCCCGTTGCGAGGCCCGACATCAATATCACGATATGACGACACATCTCTCTCTCCCTCTCTGTGCATGCTGCCGCGCCGCTGAACTCGTTGGTCCAAAACGTTGCTAGACTGTGTTGCCTATAGACAAACACTGCAGCTTTCTCTCTGTCTCTCTCTCCCCCTCTCACACACGCTACCGTGGCCTATCAAAATCCACACATATTGTCTCGAGAAAGAGAACGTTAGATCGTTTAATTGCCAACAGCAACAATGCCCACAAACTGAAACATTATGTCACTCAAGCATATCGAAATTAAAACAGCAGACTTACCGTTTAGCTGCATTGAATAACGTCACATTAGTGTCCTCACAATGTATGGTAGATGGGTTCGTTTTGAACAGGTTGAAATGAGCTTTCCCCTACTGCAGTGGGGACTGTTTAACTCTCCCCTCGCAAACTTTGTTTTATGTCCATCGATCTTATTTCTCTCACGACACGGACACGGACACACGCGGCTTGTTTTGTTGTTGTTTTTTTACGCTGACAGTGGTGGATTGTGGACTGGAGTGGCAGACTAACGTCACGGTGAGGGTGTGTGTGTCTGTGTGTGTGTGGCTGGGCGAGTGTCTGACTGTGCAGTGTGCGCTCCTCCTCTTTGTCTGACTGCTCTGCTGTGTAAAATCAAGCGAGTAATACAACGTTATTTTATTTAATTATTGAAAAACGGCCCGACCCCGGCCCGGCCCGGACCTATTAATTAAAAAAAAAGAAAAAACGAGCCCGGCCTTGGCCCGTATTGGCAGGCCCGAGGGGCCCGCGAGGGTACCCTCGGGTTTGCAGCTCTCTAACCCGGAGGCCCTTCTAGTCTGGTTTCATTCCCTGCCGTCACACACACACACACACACACACACACACACACACACACACACACACACACACACACACACACACACACACACCTGGAAGCTGACCAGTACAACCACAGTCTGATCTGCTGGCCACTGAGCAGCTCCACTGGAGCAGTTGGGGATAAGGGCCTTGCTCAAGGGCACCTCAGTGGTGGTAATGAGGGAGGCGCTGCCTTTTCACTTTCCCCACCCAGATTTATCCTGCCGGTCCCGGGGATTTGAACCGACAACCTTCCGGTCACATGCTCGCTTCTCTAACCTTTAGGCCACCACTGCCTACTAGCTCCAGAGCCGGTAAGGACAGGCAATATGCACAGTAAGGACAAGAGTATTAAATAGCATAAGCAAACTCTAGGAGAATCACAATCACACAGATAGCATATTACCAGTGATGACACAGCATATTACCAGTGATGACACAGCATATTACCAGTGATGACACAGCATATTACCAGTGATGACACAGCATATTACCAGTGATGACACAGCATATTACCAGTGATGACTAGGGCTGGGTCGGTTTGAAAATTTTAAAACCGGTTCGATATTGCCGTCTAAACCGGATCGAACCGGTATACCGATTTTTTTTGTAATTATTATTATTATTTTTTTTAAGCAGGGCTCCCGAGTGTGGCCCATAACTGTCTGTAGTGCAACTTCAGTCCACCTGATAGCGATAATACACCTCTAAGCTGGTATTGTCAACCAGCAATGATACTGAATAAAAAGAAGCAGGACACCTGTGTAACAAACACACCCTGTATTTATTTCTCATAACTATTCAGCTCAACTTTTCTTCTAAACATCAAAATAATAAACAAAATAAGACTTTTGCCTATAGTGCAACTTGAGAAGAGGCTAATACGAACAATAGTGCAATCAGAATGGACTGGGAAAAAAAAAAAAAAAATTGGTTTTTTCGGTTCGCACGTGATCAAACCAGTACCTAGTGATGACACAGCATATTACCAGTGATGACACAGCATATTACCAGTGATGACACAGCATATTACCAGTGATGACACAGCATATTACCAGTGATGACACAGCATATTACCAGTGATGACACAGCATATTACCAGTGATGACACAGCATGTCATGCAGCCTGCTGTCAATGCTATTGAGCTATTATAGAATGAGTTGTGTGGTCAGTTTCCTCTCTGCCTCCACTGAGCTTTACTGCTGCTGTCCTCTCTCTTTTAGCAGAACTTAACGACTCCAGGCATTTAGTTTTACACCCGCCATGATTGGGTCCGCTTGTAACGCTCACCGGCGTGTGCCGAAACCTGCCCGGGGATGCGGAGTCACCGGAGTGTGCCGAAACCTGCCCGGGGGGGGGGGCGGAGTCAGCACTTGATATAAAAACGGGCCTCGTTGCCTTCAGTGAGCCGAGCACCCGCTCAAGTGGGCGAGTGAGAGAGAGAGAGTTGAGATGTTACACCCAAAGAAGTGATCAGAACCAGCGTTTAAATGTGAAGTTCTGTCCACTGAGCGGATGCTGACTCGGCTCCGCTGGTCCAGTTTGGATGTATACAGTACCGTGGTGAAAATGACAAATGGACACAATCATTGCGGAGTGAAATGAAATGTCTTCTTTCTCAAAGTGTTTAGGACGAGCGACTCTCAGTCATACCCAGCAGATCACAGCAGATACTGTCATGGTGACTGCAGAGGCCATGTTGTTTTTATAGACTGTCCTGTGAACGGCTTCGCCTGTTAACAAGGACGCCTAAATGAAACTTGTGGGTTCAGCGTAGGTTGAGCGTAGGTTGAGCTTAGGTTGAGCGTTGCTTCGGCGTATACACACATTCACACACCTTCACTGACAGGCTGCTTCCACACTGGAGATATATATCTTCACAGTGGAACAACACAGTTAGAGATGATGATGATGATGTGGTCAAATACACAAGCAGTCTATTCCAGTTTCTTTCTTTTTTTCACTTTATGGATTCTTTATATAAATATTATATATCCATTATTCTCCTCCACAGTCAGTCAATGTAATCAGCTCTCTATGCTGTGATGTCTGTGATGGCTAGTTAGTAAACGTACTATGACACACAGGGGCGGCTGTGGCTCAGGAGGTAGAGCTTGTCGTCCACCAACCAGAAGGTCGGTGGTTCGATCCCCGGCTCCTCCAGTCCGCGTGTCGAAGTGTCCTTGGGCAAGACACTGAACCCTGAATTGCTCCTGATGGCTGTGCCAGCACCCTGCGTGGCAGCTGGCTGCCCGGCCTCGGTGTGTGAATCGGTGAATGTAGGCACATTGTAAAGCGCTTTGGATAAATGCAGTCCATTTACCATTTTTACACACACACACACACACACACACACACACACACACACACACACACACACACACAATGCTAAATGACTAGAGCTACTAAATGTGAGCTTTGTAATGAATTACCTTTAACAAAATGATGATAATCATAATAACAATAGTAACAATAACAAAAAATAAATAATAATAATAATAATGTTGTTCTAATTGTTTAACATCACTAGCAAGTATAGACTCCTCCCCCCCATTGGGCAGATGGAGGAGCTATTCATTAGTGGCTAAACATAGTAACTGATGGCATTCTGCATGCTTCATATCTCCCTCTGTGTGTGTGTGTGTGTGTGTGTGTGTGTGTGTGTGTGTGTGTGTGTGTGTGTGTGTGTGTGTGTGTGTGTGTGTGTGAGTGTGTATGTGTGAGTGTGTGTGTGTGTTCTGCTGACATCAGGTCCTGTTACTCTTAGTTAGATTGTGTTTTCATCTTCCACAAAGTTATAGGCTCTCTCTCTCCTACTATCTCTCTCTCTCATACATTCTCTTTCTCTCTCTCTGACAAACAAACACACACACACACACACACACACACACACACACACACACACACACTTCAAACCAAATCCTTATCAGCAGGTTAAGTTAATGCATTTGGATGTATTGCATAATGGTTCTGAATGCATTTAATGATTGGAACTTGCAGTTGTTATTTTGACGCAGCAGATCTGCTGGCTCAGCTCATTAACATCGTTAAGGCAAGAGGCAAGAGGTCACGTTCACGCATGTCAACACTGTGCACCAACTAGCAAACAAACACATGTCAACACTGTGCACCAACTAGCAAACAAACACATGTCAACACTGTGCACCAACTAGCAAACAAACACATGTCAACACTGTGCACCAACTAGCAAACAAACATGTCAACACTGTGCACCAACTAGCAAACAAACACATGTCAACACTGTGCACCAACTAACAAACAAACACATGTCAACACTGTGCACCAACTAACAAACAAACTCATGTCAACACTGTGCACCAACTAGCAAACAAACACATGTCAACACTGTGCACCAACTAACAAACAAACACATGTCAACACTGTGCACCAACTAACAAACAAACACATGTCAACACTGTGCACCAACTAGCAAACAAACACATGTCAACACTGTGCACCAACTAACAAACAAACATGTCAACACTGTGCACCAACTAGCAAACACACACATGTCAACACTGTGCACCAACTAGCAAACAAACACATGTCAACACTGTGCACCAACTAGCAAACAAACACATGTCAACACTGTGCACCAACTAGCAAACAAACACATGTCAACACTGTGCACCAACTAGCAAACAAACACATGTCAACACTGTGCACCAACTAGCAAACAAACACATGTCAACACTGTGCACCAACTAGCAAACACACACATGTCAACACTGTGCACCAACTAGCAAACAAACACATGTCAACACTGTGCACCAACTAGCAAACACACACATGTCAACACTGTGCACCAACTAACAAACAAACTCATGTCAACACTGTGCACCAACTAGCAAACAAACACATGTCAACACTGTGCACCAACTAACAAACAAACACATGTCAACACTGTGCACCAACTAACAAACAAACTCATGTCAACACTGTGCACCAACTAGCAAACAAACACATGTCAACACTGTGCACCAACTAACAAACAAACACATGTCAACACTGTGCACCAACTAACAAACAAACACATGTCAACACTGTGCACCAACTAGCAAACAAACTCATGTCAACACTGTGCACCAACTAGCAAACAAACATGTCAACACTGTGCACCAACTAGCAAACAAACACATGTCAACACTGTGCACCAACTAGCAAACAAACACATGTCAACACTGTGCACCAACTAGCAAACACACACATGTCAACACTGTGCACCAACTAGCAAACAAACACATGTCAACACTGTGCACCAACTAGCAAACAAACACATGTCAACACTGTGCACCAACTAGCAAACAAACACATGTCAACACTGTGCACCAACTAGCAAACAAACACATGTCAACACTGTGCACCAACTAGCAAACAAACACATGTCAACACTGTGCACCAACTAGCAAACAAACACATGTCAACACTGTGCACCAACTAGCAAACAAACACATGTCAACACTGTGCACCAACTAGCAAACAAACACATGTCAACACTGTGCACCAACTAGCAAACAAACACATGTCAACACTGTGCACCAACTAGCAAACACACACATGTCAACACTGTGCACCAACTAGCAAACAAACACATGTCAACACTGTGCACCAACTAGCAAACAAACACATGTCAACACTGTGCACCAACTAGCAAACACACACATGTCAACACTGTGCACCAACTAACAAACAAACATGTCAACACTGTGCACCAACTAGCAAACAAACACATGTCAACACTGTGCACCAACTAGCAAACAAACACATGTCAACACTGTGCACCAACTAGCAAACACACACATGTCAACACTGTGCACCAACTAGCAAACACACACATGTCAACACTGTGCACCAACTAACAAACAAACATGTCAACACTGTGCACCAACTAGCAAACACACACATGTCAACACTGTGCACCAACTAGCAAACAAACACATGTCAACACTGTGCACCAACTAGCAAACAAACACATGTCAACACTGTGCACCAACTAGCAAACAAACACATGTCAACACTGTGCACCAACTAGCAAACAAACACATGTCAACACTGTGCACCAACTAGCAAACAAACACATGTCAACACTGTGCACCAACTAGCAAACAAACACATGTCAACACTGTGCACCAACTAGCAAACAAACACATGTCAACACTGTGCACCAACTAGCAAACAAACATGTCAACACTGTGCACCAACTAACAAACAAACATGTCAACACTGTGCACCAACTAGCAAACAAACACATGTCAACACTGTGCACCAACTAGCAAACAAACACATGTCAACACTGTGCACCAACTAGCAAACAAACATGTCAACACTGTGCACCAACTAGCAAACAAACACATGTCAACACTGTGCACCAACTAGCAAACACACACATGTCAACACTGTGCACCAACTAACAAACAAACATGTCAACACTGTGCACCAACTAGCAAACAAACACATGTCAACACTGTGCACCAACTAGCAAACAAACACATGTCAACACTGTGCACCAACTAGCAAACACACACATGTCAACACTGTGCACCAACTAGCAAACACACACATGTCAACACTGTGCACCAACTAACAAACAAACATGTCAACACTGTGCACCAACTAGCAAACAAACACATGTCAACACTGTGCACCAACTAGCAAACAAACACATGTCAACACTGTGCACCAACTAGCAAACAAACACATGTCAACACTGTGCACCAACTAGCAAACAAACACATGTCAACACTGTGCACCAACTAGCAAACAAACACATGTCAACACTGTGCACCAACTAGCAAACAAACACATGTCAACACTGTGCACCAACTAGCAAACAAACATGTCAACACTGTGCACCAACTAACAAACAAACACATGTCAACACTGTGCACCAACTAGCAAACAAACACATGTCAACACTGTGCACCAACTAGCAAACAAACACATGTCAACACTGTGCACCAACTAGCAAACAAACATGTCAACACTGTGCACCAACTAGCAAACAAACACATGTCAACACTGTGCACCAACTAGCAAACAAACACATGTCAACACTGTGCACCAACTAGCAAACAAACATGTCAACACTGTGCACCAACTAGCAAACAAACACATGTCAACACTGTGCACCAACTAGCAAACAAACATGTCAACACTGTGCACCAACTAACAAACAAACACATGTCAACACTGTGCACCAACTAGCAAACAAACACATGTCAACACTGTGCACCAACTAGCAAACAAACACATGTCAACACTGTGCACCAACTAGCAAACACACACATGTCAACACTGTGCACCAACTAACAAACAAACATGTCAACACTGTGCACCAACTAGCAAACACACACATGTCAACACTGTGCACCAACTAACAAACAAACATGTCAACACTGTGCACCAACTAGCAAACAAACACATGTCAACACTGTGCACCAACTAGCAAACAAACATGTCAACACTGTGCACCAACTAGCAAACACACACATGTCAACACTGTGCACCAACTAGCAAACAAACATGTCAACACTGTGCACCAACTAGCAAACAAACATGTCAACACTGTGCACCAACTAGCAAACAAACACATGTCAACACTGTGCACCAACTAGCAAACAAACATGTCAACACTGTGCACCAACTAGCAAACAAACATGTCAACACTGTGCACCAACTAGCAAACAAACACATGTCAACACTGTGCACCAACTAGCAAACACACACATGTCAACACTGTGCACCAACTAACAAACAAACATGTCAACACTGTGCACCAACTAGCAAACAAACACATGTCAACACTGTGCACCAACTAGCAAACAAACACATGTCAACACTGTGCACCAACTAGCAAACAAACACATGTCAACACTGTGCACCAACTAGCAAACAAACACATGTCAACACTGTGCACCAACTAGCAAACAAACACATGTCAACACTGTGCACCAACTAGCAAACAAACACATGTCAACACTGTGCACCAACTAGCAAACACACACATGTCAACACTGTGCACCAACTAGCAAACACACACATGTCAACACTGTGCACCAACTAGCAAACAAACACATGTCAACACTGTGCACCAACTAGCAAACAAACACATGTCAACACTGTGCACCAACTAGCAAACAAACACATGTCAACACTGTGCACCAACTAGCAAACAAACACATGTCAACACTGTGCACCAACTAGCAAACAAACACATGTCAACACTGTGCACCAACTAGCAAACACACACATGTCAACACTGTGCACCAACTAGCAAACACACACATGTCAACACTGTGCACCAACTAGCAAACAAACACATGTCAACACTGTGCACCAACTAGCAAACACACACATGTCAACACTGTGCACCAACTAGCAAACACGACACATGTCAACAACTGTGCACCAACTAGCAAACACACACATGTCAACACTGTGCACCAACTAGCAAACACACACATGTCAACACTGTGCACCAACTAGCAAACAACACATGTCAACACTGTGCACCAACTAGCAAACACACACATGTCAACACTGTGCACCAACTAGCAAACACACACATGTCAACACTGTGCACCAACTAGCAAACAAACACATGTCAACACTGTGCACCAACTAGCAAACAAACACATGTCAACACTGTGCACCAACTAGACAAACAAACACATGTCAACACTGTGCACCAACTAACAAACAAACACATGTCAACACTGTGCACCAACTAGCAAACAAACACATGTCAACACTGTGCACCAACTAGCAAACACACACATGTCAACACTGTGCACCAACTAGCAAACAAACAACAGTCAACACTGTGCACCAACTAGCAAACAAACACATGTCAACACTGTGCACCAACTAGCAAACACAACAACATGTCAACACTGTGCACCAACTAACAAACAAACATGTCAACACTGTGCACCAACTAACAAACAAACACATGTCAACACTGTGCACCAACTAGCAAACAAACACATGTCAACACTGTGCACCAACTAGCAAACACACACATGTCAACACTGTGCACCAACTAGCAAACAAACATGTCAACACTGTGCACCAACTAGCAAACACACACATGTCAACACTGTGCACCAACTAACAAACAAACATGTCAACACTGTGCACCAACTAGCAAACACACACATGTCAACACTGTGCCCACTAGCAAACAAACACATGTCAACACTGTGCACCAACTAGCAAACAAACATGCACAAGGGCTCAAACTCAAGTTGCTGTGGCTCTGGATTCCGGTTTATGAGCCCGGTGACAAAAGAGGCCCAGCCTACAAACCAGCAGTTGTGACAAATATATTTCGTATGGATTTACTTTACGTCTGCGGATCATCACAGCCAACATGTGTTCTTTGTAGTACAAAGAACACACATGAGTGAAGGGTTACTATGGCAGAACAGCTGGAGGGGTAACGTTACACTAGTCTCACAGTGGCAGACATAGATGATATCTACGTCTGGAACACAACTCTGAAAAGTGGTTAACACCCACCCCCCAAGCCCAAAAAAAGGATGTGTGACAGAGATATGAATTGACCAACCAGGGACCTCGTGGGCGGTACATTTAAGTACAGTTAAGTCTTTTCACGGTGCTTCACGGTGTTCCACTGAACGTGTGACACTACGTTACACAAGACCAGTGATGTAAGGGACAGTGCTGCAGCTTAGAGGTGAGCAGTGTATCTCCCTCAGGAGTCTCCTCACAGCTACAGGCTACAGACCAGGCTTCCACAGAGCTGCAGCTTAGAGGTGAGCAGTGTATCTCTTTCAGGAGTCTCCTCACAGCTACAGACTACAGACCAGAGCTGCAGCTTAGAGGTGAGCAGTGTATCTCCCTCAGATTGCTTTATTCTCAGCTCATTATCTGGGTCCAGTGTTGTAGTCAAGTCATTATATCTCGAGACTTCCAAGTCCAAGTCGAGTGCCCATCACCTGAGTCTGAGTCTTAGCCTACGTTCACACAGGACGCTGAACGTAAGCAGAACTGGAGCTTGAAGAAGCACAAGCTGAACGTACGGCTTACTGTTCACACAAGACGCCTTGTCTTTTCCTCTCAGCTCCTACTCTCGCACCTTGAACCCGCCCACAACTCCCATTGACTTCATGCCTCACGGCTTCACAGCTTCAGCGTCACGCTTGGAAATTCGGCGTCAGTCTTGAGTGATCGCTTCAGCGTGGTGTGAGTGTGGCTTCAGCGTGGCGTGAGCGTGGCTTCGGCAAGCCGTCAGCGTGGCACGCGCATGGGTGGTGTGAACGGCTTCGCCTGTTAACAATGACACCTAAATGAAACTTGTGGGTTCAGCGTGTACAGCTTCGGTTGAGCGTTGCTTCGGCGTGCTGTGTGAACGAGGGCTTACTGGGGGATTGCACTGGTTGCATTTGCGTTGCGTTGCGGCTGAGCTCTGGTTTTGCTCCGTGCTCTATGCTCCGCCAACACTAACCGGCTGCGTGCAGAGCACGTCACGGCTCCACTCCACCAGACAGCTGGAGTGACAAGACCGACAAGTTCTCGCGGTGAAATCGCGCGAGACAATTTGTATGTTGGATAAATACAACAACAAACAGGCAGAAGATCATTGTTCCCAACTGGAGAAGCAGAGGAGGGGTGGGCTTGCTTGGTGTTGTCCTTGTAAAAAGGATGTGTCGGGTCATATATTATTTTGTGGTTTTCCACTTCAATGATTAACTTTTCCTCATACATGTTTGTCCTCTGGCTTGATATTGAATGCTGTAAACACCTCTGCCCTGTTGATTTCATGCCTGGCTCCGCCCAACTTGCTGCAGCTTTGCTCCGTCATCCGTGAAAAATAGAAGCCTTGCGTATCTTTTTCGGAGAGCTCCGGATCGTCGGAGCTGGGACGGAGTAGACACGCAACGCAGCGGAGTAGGTGGGAGTTGACACAATGATTAGAGTGGAAACGTATCGGCTCCAAAGCCGTACCGCAGCGCAGACGGACCGAACACGGACTCAGTGGAATTTGGCCGTTAGTCCCCGGAGTTACTGAACGTGAACCCACATGTAGCCTAGATGTTGAGTTGAGTTGAGTTTATTTTTTTCTCGAACAATCAACCATATAAATATTGTCTATATCTCGTTGTTGGAGCAATTTAACAATGACAATAAATATACTTGAACTTGAACTTGAACTTGATAAAATACAATAAAAAGGATAAAACACAAAACATAAACATTTGAATCTAACAAATCTCCTCAAAAAAGCAAAACGTTCGAGAAGGAGCAGAAGGAAGCAAAATGCTTATCTAGTCCTGCCCCTTTCTTCACAATATAACAAATCTCTTACAATGTTCAAATAAAAATAGAATAAAGAAAAAACCAATTATAAACAAATCAAAATAAAATTACACTTTAGTGATCCTCAGTTTTGTACTTATCAATTAGTGTTTTCTTATTAATGCACTTGCACAAACTTGCATACTGTCACGCTATCAATATCTTATGCCAAATGATTATAGGGCCTATATAGGTCTTTATCATCTTTATCATATATATATATATATATATATATTATATGTAGGTCTTTATCACTTCACAAGCTTGAGTCCTCGTCTCCAACTTCTGAGTCTGAATGCATGAATGTTCGAGTCCAAGTACGAGTCATCGGTGCTCAAGTCCAAGTCAACTCACTCAAGTCGCTTTCAGGACTGGAGTTTGAGTCCTGGAGGCGAGTACTACAACACTATCTGCTTCTGTATTACAGACGTTACCTGTTTCTAAATGCAGTAGCCTATTGCAGCGAAAGCACTGCTGCAGTGGTCGCAGTAATGGAGGATTTTGTTGTTGTTGTAGCGGTCAAATAAACACTGATCTCTACGACCAAAACTCACTGAACTAGCAGCCAACGATAAAACACTCACTGCTGCCACAAGTGGTGACAAAAGGTACTTTGAAACAGGTCACATCTGTAGGTTCAGGCTGGAGCCACGAACACACCAGGGTTTTCTGAGTTTGCGGTGGAGTAAAGGTTACTAAAGTGTGTTAATAAAGTGTGTGTGTGTGTGTGTGTGTGTGTGTGTGTGTGTGTGTGTGTGTGTGTGTGTGTGTGTGTGTGTGCGTGCGTGTGTGCGTACGTACGTGTGTCAGGTATGGAGACATGGTTCCTAACACCATCGCGGGGAAGATCTTCGGCTCGATCTGCTCGCTGAGCGGGGTCCTGGTCATCGCCCTGCCCGTCCCCGTCATCGTGTCCAACTTCTCCCGCATCTACCACCAGAACCAGAGAGCTGACAAGATGAGAGCACAACAGGTTTCAACATTTCAATCATTTATTTATGTCCACATAATTACAAGGTACAAAGGACATAAACACTATTAATGCAGTCAGATATTAGGAGTCCACTTACAAAAGTTTTGGTCCGAGTGAAATGTTCTATGGTCTCTCATGTTTCCTAGTATAGCTGAATCGCTTGGTATTTTTATAAGCATTTTACAAAATGTAGATGGAAAATGATGACAGGTGAAATCCCTTGGTTCGTATGCTGAACATGGAAGTGGGCGTGACTTTTGCACTCCATAGCAGGTGTGCCATTTTTCTGCCTCCACTGACGATAGCCGTGGACAGAGTCATTAGGTTTTCTGCCTCCACTGACGATAGAGCCGTGGACAGAGTCATAAGGTTTTCGGGTTGTCCGTACATCCGTCCATTCTATGCTCCTTAACGCAATATTTCAGGAATGAAGGGATTTCTTTAAATTTGGCTGAAATGTCCACTTGAACGTTGCACTTAAGGTTCCTGTTGAGAGACAAATTAACAATTTGGTAGGATCTGGACCCCTTTTACTTGCTTCCTTAGCGAGAGGGATGTGTGATAATTTATTAATTCAACACGAAGGATACTATTCTGAGTAGCAATAGGGCGGGGCGGGACGGGTATATATGTATGTATTTTTTCTTTCTTCACTTGTCTTACTAAATGTTGTATTTCACTCATTCTCCGCCATTGACGTCAAGGAACGTCAATCTGTCTTTTCACTGCCATATGATAGATGGCGCTCTTGGCCACCTTTGAAGAGATTACCATACTCGTATAGTCCTCTGCAAGCCAGAGTTTTCCCCCATAAAAGCAGCCAGTGTTCTCAGCATCGATCTCCCTTTATGGAGGAAGCTCATAAAACACATCCAGCCTGGTGCCTCAAAGTGTGGTACAAGGAGTTGTTTCCCCTGGGCTGGACGTGTTGTCACTCAATGCAGAAGGATTTCTTTCACAATAAAGTGGTAAACACACACCAATCACTGCTCCTGTCAGTTAGATCAGTCATCCGCTTTGTAAACCCTCACATAGTGTACATTTCAGTTGTCAAATATGCTCCCAGACCTCCACACATCGAGTACCAGGAAGCACCAGACCTCCACACATCGAGTACCAGGAAGCACCAGACCTCCACACATCAAGTACCAGGAAGCACCAGACCTCCACACATCGAGTACCAGGAAGCACCAGACCTCCACACATCGAGTACCAGGAAGCACCAGACCTCCACACATCGAGTACAGCAGAAAGCACCAGACCTCCACACATCAAGTACCAGGAAGCACCAGACCTCCACACATCGAGCACCAGGAAGCACCAGACCTCCACACATCAAGTACCAGGAAGCACCAGACCTCCACACATCAAGTACCAGGAAGCACCAGACCTCCACACATCGAGCACCAGGAAGCACCAGACCTCCACACATCGAGTACAGCAGAAAGCACCAGACCTCCACACATCAAGTACCAGGAAGCACCAGACCTCCACACATCGAGCACCAGGAAGCACCAGACCTCCACACATCAAGTACCAGGAAGCACCAGACCTCCACACATCAAGTACCAGGAAGCACCAGACCTCCACACATCAAGTACCAGGAAGCACCAGACCTCCACACATCAAGTACCAGGAAGCACCAGACCTCCACACATCAAGTACCAGGAAGCACCAGACCTCCACACATCAAGTACCAGGAAGCACCAGACCTCCACACATCGAGTACCAGGAAGCACCAGACCTCCACACATCGAGTACCAGGAAGCACCAGACCTCCACACATCAAGTACCAGGAAGCACCAGACCTCCACACATCGAGTACCAGGAAGCACCAGACCTCCACACATCAAGTACCAGGAAGCACCAGACCTCCACACATCAAGTACCAGGAAGCACCAGACCTCCACACATCGAGTACCAGGAAGCACCAGACCTCCACACATCGAGTACCAGAAAGCACCAGACCTCCACACATCCAGTACCAGGAAGCACCAGACCTCCACACACCGAGTACCAGGAAGCACCAGACCTCCACACATCGAGTACCAGGAAGCACCAGACCTCCACACATCAAGTACCAGGAAGCACCAGACCTCCACACATCAAGTACCAGGAAGCACCAGACCTCCACACATGGAGTACCAGGAAGCACCAGACCTCCACACATCAAGTACCAGGAAGCACCAGACCTCCACACATCAAGTACCAGGAAGCACCAGACCTCCACACATCAAGTACCAGGAAGCACCAGACTTCCACACATCAAGTACCAGGAAGCACCTGACCTCCACACATCAAGTACCAGGAAGCACCAGACCTCCACACATCAAGTACCAGGAAGCACCAGACTTCCACACATCAAGTACCAGGAAGCACCTGACCTCCACACATCAAGTACCAGGAAGCACGAGACCTCCACACATCAAGTACCAGGAAGCACCAGACCTCCACACATCGAGTACCAGGAAGCACCAGCCCCACGGAGAACATGAGAGTGTGACCCGCCCCTGTGAGCTGTCCGTGATGCGGAGTGAATTTCTCACTCGCTTCGCTGCACAAAAAGGCAGTTTTCTCAGCTTCCTGGTTTGAGACGCACGTTTTAAATGAAAATGACCTACATTCAAGTGTCAATAACTAAAGAACGGAAGAAAGCAGAAACAAACTTTTTCTCCATGAAAGTAGAGGATCTGTTCTGTCTTTTGGGATATTCAGTGTTTACATCGTCATAGGAGAAAATACTTATATCCTTAACTACATATTTATCTCCCCTTGTTTGTTTGTAACTGTTATGCATATTTGTCAAACTTGAGCCTCCATATTACAAATGTAAAGGTACCTATGAAAATGCTCTTGAATTAAAAAAATATATATTTTGACCAAACAAAGGATGAACTGATTAGATTTTGGTGGTGAAACATCAAAGTTCAAGGTCACTGAGATCTCATGACCGCCCGTTCCACCATGCTCATTAACACGATATCGCCTTCAGGGAATTTCTTCAAATTAGCCTCAAACGTCCAGTTGTTGGACTCAAGGATGAACTGACTAGTATGTGATCCAATATGGACACAACAAATTAGAAGGTTTTGTGTTTTGTTTGTAACTGATCGTTAAGCTTGGTATTCTCAACTAATAATATATTAGGGGTTCAAAATCACAAGTTAATAATTACATCAAAAATCATTTTCTCCTCTGAAGTTAAATTCTGGTTTGGTGGTGTGATAGTTCAGTGTGTGTGTGTGTGTGTGTGTGTGTGTGTAGGCTTGTTGTGTGTGTGTGATGTGCTGACGCTGCTGTTTCCTGTGTCTGACAGAAAGTGCGCTTGGCTCGGATCCGCATGGCGAAGAAAGGCACGACCAACGCCTTCCTCCAGTACAAAGAGGATGGCGGGCTGGGGGTGAGACACACACACACACACACACACACACACACATTTTAAATACTTTATTTGGTTCCACAAATTACATTTCATAAACAGGGAAACAAATATATCAGGGTCAATTAGTACTGAGCACTTATGGATACACATAGCACCTCCTTCTCCACACTGCTAGACTGCCAATAATTGCTGAGACAGAGCAATATTTGACAGTTTGTTTGGCTCTTGCTCTTGTCAGGCCAGCAATCTGGAGGCCTCTCATGGTGCATTTATGTACATGTCCCAGGCTTCCAAATATAAGCACACTGTATCTACAGGTATAACCTAGGCTCGTGATGGTCTCGAGTAGTGGTTGGTATTTTATATATTTGTCTTGGAATGCCTGGTCCATGTACAGGTCAAAGACACAGCCTACCTCTAGCATCAGCACCTGCTTATGGCTGGTGTCAACAAAAACAGCGTCGGGTGTATTGGGGATATTAGCAAAGACATCACAGGCAGACCCAAACCACTCTGGTACCACTCTACTGTGCTTATACAGTACTGCACTAGCAGGCATGATGTTATGGACTGCACACACATGCACACACACACACACACACACGCACACACACACACACGCACACACACACACGCACACACACACACACACACACACATGCACACACACACACACACACACACACACACACACACACGCACACACACACACACACACACACACACGCACGCACACACACACACACACACACTCTACACTCCCACTCAATACCTTCTCACTATAAAAGGAGGAAGGGTGGATTGCACTCCAGTTAACATGGACAGTGATGTGAGAGAGAGAGATAAATGGATTGAGATGGAAAGAAGAGATAAAGGAGGAGAGGTGAGAGAGAGGGATAAATGGATTGAGATGGAAAGAAGAGATAAAGGAGGAGAGGTGAGAGAGAGGGATAAATGGATTGAGATGGAAAGAAGAGATAAAGGAGGAGAGGTGAGAGAGAGGGATAAATGGATTGAGATGGAAAGAAGAGATAAAGGAGGAGAGGTGAGAGAGAGGGATAAATGGATTGAAATGCTAAGAGATGGATGGAGAGAGAGAGAGGAAGAGAGAGAAAAGAGAAACAGAGAGAAGAGAAATATTTAGCCTATACCAGGCTGTAAACATTTTTCTGCTGGAAACATGGGGGTCGATAGGGAATGACTCGCTTTTGGAGGCAGCCTCAAGAGGCCAGTCGAGGAACTGCAGTTTTTGGCACTTCCACATTGCCATCATGTTTTAGTCATGGAGGTTGCCGCTTGGTAGAGAGAGAGAGGTGTGTGTGTGTGTGTGTGTGGGGGGGGGGGGGTTATGGGGAGGTGGGCTGACAGACAGAAGTATTTAAAAGGCTGTAAGCATGCTTAATTCTGCTGTAAAGTTGGGCATTTTAAGTGTGGGTGATTGAGTCTGTTTTGGAGCCATGCTCAAGTGGCCATTTGAGGAACTGCAGTTGTTGGCACTCACGTTGGCTTCATGTTTTAGCCTCGGAGGTTGCTGCTTGATTAGAAGTTAACTCCAAAACCAAAAAATAAAAAGCGGGGGGGAATAATCTAATTAAAAAAATAAATCCCCATCTTTATTTTTAGTTTTTGCTCCAACTGAAATGTGTTATGGTCACTCATGATCCAGTAGGTCGCTGGTTCACTAGATTAAACTGAAATGTGTTATGGTCACTCATGATCCAGTAGGTCGCTGGTTCACTAGGTTCCAGCCTTAAAACTCGTTATATAAGGATTTTTTTCTAAATGTCTATGGAGAAAATGAATGGGGAAACTTTCTTCCGGGGAAGGAGACATCACGTGACTCTTTGGGAGAGTTGTAGACTAGCACCATGCTTCCTCTGATACATGTGCAGTCGCCAGCTGCTTCTTTCCACCTGATAGCGATGGGTTTCACCGGCAGGATGTAGCACGTGGGAGGATCACCCTATATTCCCCCAAGTTCCCCTCCCCCCTGAACAGGCGCTCTGCCCGACCAGAGGAGGCGCTAGTGCAGCGACCAGGACACATCATCTAGCTTGCCACCCGCAGACCCGACCAATTGTGCCCGTATGGACGCAACACGGGGGCTCGAACGTGCGACCCTCGTGTTTGTAGGCAGGGAATGTGTCACACCGGATGCCCACATAGAAAACTGTCTGTGCGGTCCAACAGCTAGGAGGAGGAGAGTAGTTATATATTTAAAAGAAAATGACTGAACTTATAATGTAATGTATTTCCTGCATCTGTCTTGCATTATAGCCTAGAGTCCTCCATAATGAAACGGAACAAAACATGGAGACAGTCTAATGTTCTGTTGTGTTTTTATGCTTGTGTCTCCATGGAAACAGCTGTGTTGAGTGTTCGACAAACCAACAATAAACAGGATCTGGTTTTTACATATAGAACATATTGGTTATATTCCAGCTAGCATAGTCTGCTTGTTCATATCGGGATTATGAGCATATCCCATTCAATGTCACCATTTATTTTAGTTACCTTTTTTTTCCCAACTACACTATAACTATCTTTTATTATGTAAATGAGCTTAAGCTTCGGGTGGATGGAAGGCACACACACACACACACACACACACACACACACACACACAGTTATTGTTGTGTGTTAATCCGTCTTCAGTGCTGAGCAGGAGAGAGGATGCATGTTGGATGGATTAAGGAATTAATAATGTCGAAGAGGAGGAACGAGGTGATTGGTGGAGGAGAGCTTGAGGAGATGAAGAGGAGCGAGGTGATTGGTGGAGGATAGCTGGAGGAGGTGAAGAGGAACTATGGTCGGGAATTATGTAATAAAATCATGACAAACAATTTTTTTAATCCAGGTGTGTTTTTTCTGCAATGTAGGCTAGTTGAAAATCAACATGGCATTCTGTACAGAGAGGAGAGAGCCCGTATCCGTTTGATTCACAGCTGAATATAGGCTACGTGTGTGTGTGTGTGTGTGTGTGTGTGTGTGTGTGTGTGTGTGTGTGTGTATGTGCGCGTGTGTGTGTGTGCGTGTGTGTCTGTGTGTGTGTGTGTGTGTGTGTGTGCGCGTGTGTGTGTGTGTGTGTGTGCGTGTGTGTGTGTGCGTGTGCGTGCGCACAATGTTTTGGAGAGAGAGGGGGTCTCCTGTAGAAATTAGAAATTAGACGATATCACCATGATTGTGGCACTTTACATGTGATTGAAATAATTCACTGAATAATTTGCTGTTCCACAATTTTAGCAGCATAATTTCATGTCCTGGCATTTGTATTTTAATGGGACATCCGTGTTAGATGATGTCACCGATGATGATGATGGATGATGTCAGCGCTGTTGTCAATGATGATGATGTCACCGCTGATGATAATGTCATAATTGATGATTTCACTGATGATGTCACTGTTGAAGGTTACGCCATTACAGTGATGTCACTGTCGAAGGTTTTTATGTCATCATTGAAGACGATGTCAACAGTGATGCTGTCATAATTGATGATGAGTTCATCATTGAATATTTACACTGTTGAAGTTTAGTGATTTCACTTATGATGTCATATTGTCAGATTGTAGAATCATCCATGGCCAGTCCACGTTTATTCTTGTCTGCAAGCCTTTTACGGCCATCATGTGTCTGCGAATTAATCCACCTGACCCTGGCCTAACAGTACAATCTGACCATAACATGGATTCAGCAGATGCAGATCAAGTTAAAGCTCTCTGTGTACTTTGTATGGGGGTTAAAAGCTTCGGTACCACAGGCTCTCTGTTCCTGACCTGTGGGGACCATCAGTTCTGGTGCCGCAGGCTCTCTGTTCCTGACCTGTGGGGACCATCAGTTCTGGTGCCGCAGGCTCTCTGTTCCTGACCTGTGGGGACCATCAGTTCTGGTGCCGCAGGCTCTCTGTTCCTGACCTGTGGGGACCATCAGTTCTGGTGCCGCAGGCTCTCTGTTCCTGACCTGTGGGCACCATCAGTTCTGGTGCCGCAGGCTCTCTGTTCCTGACCTGTGAGCACCATCAGGTCTGGTGCCGCAGGCTCTCTCTGTTCCTGACCTGTGAGGACCATCAGTTCTGGTGCCGCAGGCTCTCTCTGTTCCTGACCTGTGAGCACCATCAGTTCTGGTGCCGCAGGCTCTCTCTGTTCCTGACCTGTGGGCACCATCAGTTCTGGTGCCGCAGGCTCTCTCTGTTCCTGACCTGTGGGCACCATCAGTTCTGGTGCCGCAGGCTCTCTCTGTTCCTGACCTGTGGGCACCATCAGTTCTGGTGCCGCAGGCTCTCTCTGTTCCTGACCTGTGAGCACCATTAGGTCTGGTGCCGCAGGCTCTCTCTGTTCCTGACCTGTGGGCACCATCAGTTCTGGTGCCGCAGGCTCTCTCTGTTCCTGACCTGTGGGCACCATCAGGTCTGGTGCCGCAGGCTCTCTGTTCCTGACCTGTGAGCACCATCAGGTCTGGTGCCGCAGGCTCTCTCTGTTCCTGACCTGTGAGCACTATCAGTTCTGGTGCCGCAGGCTCTCTCTGTTCCTGACCTGTGAGCACCATCAGGTCTGGTGCCGCAGGCTCTCTCTGTTCCTGACCTGTGGGCACCATCAGGTCTGGTGCCGCAGGCTCTCTCTGTTCCTGACCTGTGGGCACCATCAGTTCTGGTGCCGCAGGCTCTCTCTTCCTGACCTGTGAGCACCATCAGGTCTGGTGCCGCAGGCTCTCTGTTCCTGACCTGTGGGCACCATCAGTTCTGGTGCCGCAGGCTCTCTGTTCCTGACCTGTGAGCACCATCAGTTCTGGTGCCGCATGCTCTCTGTTCCTGACCTGTGAGCACCATCAGTTCTGGTGCCGCAGGCTCTCTGTTCCTGACCTGTGAGCACCATCAGTTCTGGTGCCGCAGGCTCTCTGTTCCTGACCTGTGGGCACCATCAGGTCTGGTGCCGCAGGCTCTCTGTTCCTGACCTGTGGGCTCCATCAGTTCTGGTACCGCAGGCTCTCTGTTCCTGACCTGTGGGCACCATCAGTTCTGGTGCCGCAGGCTCTCTCTGTTCCTGACCTGTGAGCACCATCAGTTCTGGTACCACATGCTCTCTGTTCCTGACCTGTGAGCACCATCAGTTCTGGTGCCGCAGGCTCTCTGTTCCTGACCTGTGGGCACCATCAGTTCTGGTGCCGCAGGCTCTCTCTGTTCCTGACCTGTGAGCACCATCAGTTCTGGTACCACATGCTCTCTGTTCCTGACCTGTGAGCACCATCAGTTCCGGTGCCGCACGTTCTCTGTTCCTGACCTGTGGGCACCATCAGTTCCGGTGCCGCACGTTCTCTGTTCCTGACCTGTGGGCACCATCAGTTTCGGTGCCGTGGCAGTCCTTGTCCTTTTTAGGTTAAATTACATTTTAACTAGTCAGAATGGGTTTTAGATACCTACATTGTCCTTTTTAAGTCTTACATTGAATTTTAACTGGTCAAAATGAGTTCTAGATATATCTACATTGTCCTTTGTAGGTCTTAAATTAAGTTTAAATGAGTTGTAGATATCTGTTGAATGTTATTTTTAAATACTAAGAATGACGGTATAGATATCTTGAATAAAGATTCTTGACTAGTCACAAGATTAGACAACATGGCGCGGTTTTATCTGTAATGTTAATTACGGATAGTCAAACTTAGCTGATAAATGTTCAGCCAGCTTGCCATAGAGAGAGGAGGAGAGGAGAAGGGAAGGGAAGAATGAGAGTAGAAAAAGAGAAGGAGGAGGAGGCCTGATGGAGAGATGGAGAAGCTGAAAGCATCTGAACTGAAATCTGATCTCAGAGAGAGAGAGGGGCGGGCGGGAGGAGGAGGGAGAGAGGTAAAGAGAGAGAAATGGTGGAAACAGACAAAGAGAGAGAGGGGGGGACGGGATTAGACAGAGACAGAAAGGGGAGGAGACAGGGAAACGGAGACAAATGGATGCAGAGGACGGTTCATTTGCAAACATCAACAACTTTAATAAGACAACTTTATAGGCAAGTAAAACAACTTGGTTAAAGTTAGGATTATGGTTTGGGTTAGGCTTGAATAACACAAATGTTATGCCAACACTATTTCTGTAATAGGCTTGTGTGTGTGTGTGTGTGTGTGTGTGTGTGTGTGTGTGTGTGTGTGTGTGTGTGTGTGTGTGTGTGTGTGTGTGTGTGTGTGTGTGTGTGTGTGTGTGTGTGTGCGTGTGTGCGTGTGTGCGTGCGTGTGTGTAGGACCGGGACAGTGAGAGCACAGCTCTTTGTCTGAAGAACAGATCGGCGTTTGAGCACCAACACCACCACCTGCTGCTCTGCCTGGAGAAGACCACCGTGAGTGCTGCTACTTTGTCACTCACTCAATAGTGTCGAATCTACAATGTAGAATCTACCCTGTAGAATCTACACTGTAGAATCTACACTGTAGATTCGACACTGTGGATTCTACCCTGTAGATTCTACATTGTAGAATCTACACTGTAGAATCTACACTGTAGATTCTACATTGTAGATTCTACTACACTGTGGATTCTACCCTGTAGATTCTACAATGTAGAATCTACAGGGTAGAATCTACAGTGTAGAATCTACAGTGTAGATTCTACAATGTAGAATCTACAGGGTAGAATCTACAGTGTAGAATCCACAGTGTAGAATCTACAGTGTAGAATCTACAGTGTAGATTCTACAGTGTAGATTCTACAGTGTAGAATCTACAGGGTAGAATCTACAATGTAGAATCTACAGTGTAGAATCTACAGGGTAGAATCTACAGGGTAGAATCTACACTGTAGATTCGACACTGTGGATTCTACCCTGTAGATTCTACATTGTAGATTCTACACTGTGGATTCTACCCTGTAGATTCTACACTGTAGATTCGACACTGTGGATTCTACCCTGTAGATTCTACATTGTAGATTCTACACTGTGGATTCTACCCTGTAGATTCTACAGGGTAGAATCTACAGTGTAGAATCTACAATGTAGAATCTACAGGGTAGAATCTACACTGTAGATTCGACACTGTGGATTCTACCCTGTAGATTCTACATTGTAGATTCTACACTGTGGATTCTACCCTGTAGATTCTACAGGGTAGAATCTACAGTGTAGAATCTACAATGTAGAATCTACAGTGTAGAATCTACAGTGTAGATGCACGTCCTGAAACTCTGACCTCATTCTCTCAAATCTAGGTGCAATTCCCAAGAGTAAAACAATTTCTCATAACACTACACCACCCGGCACCCGTGCAAAAGCACCTATAACCACATGTCAAAATACACAAAGACAGTCAATGTCTACAACAATGTCACCTAATGTATATACAGTATAAAAGATTTCCTGGACACAATATGAGAAAAGTCATAGTTTTCATCATATAACAGTTTTTCCTCAATCGCTTCGATGGATTTCCTGAAACTCTAACCTCATTTTCTAAACAATGCCTCAAAACCCCACACCAGTAACGCAATT
>NW_028150850.1:0-28326 GCF_964638095.1 Poromitra crassiceps | reverse complement strand
AAGTGCCCCTCACATTGCTGACAGGGAGGAGTCTGTAATAGAGCTGGCTTCCATTTTTAGCAAAAGGGGGGTCCCAGAAATTAAGTTGTCAGGAGTCCCCTGTCGCCAAAACATTAAGGCTCTAGCATTGGCAGCCCAGTAGTAGTGCCTGAACACTGGTAAGGCCAGTTCGACTTCAAGCCTGGGTTTTTGAAAATGGGTTTTCGAGATTCTATGATTCTTATCATTCCAGATGTAAGATAGAATTATAGAGTCCAGCTCTTTGAAAAACCCGGAAGTGAGGGAAATGGGAAGATTTTGACACAATAGAGGAACCTGGGAAGTGAAATCATCTTAACGGAATTCATGCGGCCAATCATAGACAAAGGGAGAATCTTCCAGTTTTCTATACATTGTTTAAGTCTTGAAACTAAGTCTCCAAAGTTCAGCTTAAATATTAATTTAGGATCTCTGGCTATGGTGAGGCCAAGATAGGTGAGCCAGTCCTTTGCTAATTTAAATGGGAGATTTTCCAAGAAACCAGGAGTGAAAACATCGGAGAGAGGCATAAAGTCACTCTTTGTCCAGTTGATTATATATCCGGACAACTTACCGAAGGAGGTGAATAGTTCTAGAAGAGGGGGAATCGATTTCTCTGAGTCATGTAGATATAATATTACATCGTCAGCGTATAGACTAATAGTCCAGGCAAAGTAGCGTTTTACGACAAACTAATTGTAAAATAATTTTTTGCAGCTTAGATCATTTCTATGAGGTGTCCAGAACAACATACTAAAAGTCCTAAGAAATCCTAGTTGAGGAAATATGTTTAATTCTCATCAATCCAAGATGTGTGCCAGTAAGGCCAGACAACAATACACCCCAATGGGGCTATTTTTTTCCTTTACTCCTATCAAAATAAAACTTTATACAATGAAAGTATCCATGAAAAGTAAAAATTTTTGTATTACAAGTTTCTTTGAAAATGAATTTGAATATGCAAATGAGCTATACACTAATCGAATATATACCCAAAATATACCCGCATAGGAGTAAAGGAAAAAATGAAGCCTATCACAATCAAACCTCACACAGTGAAAGTATACATGAATATGAACTTTTTTGTTTTACAAGTTTCTTGGAAAAATCGATTTTAAATATGCAAATTAGCTCAACACTAGGCCTAATTGACTTGTCCAATAAGCCATAAAGTCACAAGTAAAACAGGGGCCAAATAACTAACACATTCATGTCTATTCAGTAAGTTAACCTATGCATAAACAAGATAAATTTGAAGTCACTTGCCACACTTACCTGGGTCACTTGCCACAAAAAGACTTATATTGACCTTAAGAATTGATTGCACAATCTTGCCTCCAGTGGCTTTCTAAATTATAATTTTTTATTTGCGAACAAGCCTAACCTAATGACATGACAGAAAGTCAGAATAGCCATCTTAGTCATTAGTAACGTGGTGAGATTACATTTTGGGCTGGTAGATTTACAAATAATTGGTATTGTTGGTAAGATTACGAGATAACAGGCAGAAGTCATTCTTACCAACTAAACGATTCACTCTCACACAGAAGACAGATGAAAAACCAGATAGACACACTTTCCAGACATTCCAGCTCTTTAAATAATTTTGCCAGACACCAAAACTGCTTTTGTTTTTGTAGTAAGCAAGTATTTCAGACCAGGCGGGCCACACATCAGACTTCCACCAAGTAGCTTTGCAGTGTTATTGCAACTTCTTTCTTATTTTTTTAAATTTTCCCGATTTTTTTATCCCATTTTATCCCCCATTAATGCTCACTTGATTTCTCAATCCTGGTTGCTACTCCATCCTCTGCCGATCTGGGGAGAGCCGAGACTGGCTCCATGCTTCCTCCGAGACATGGGCAGTCAGCCAGCCGCTTCTTTTCACCTGCCAGAGGAAGTTTCACCGGTAGGACATAGCACGTGGGAGGTTCACGCTATTCCAACCAGTTCCCCTCCCTCTGAACAGGCGCCCTTAACGACCAGAGGAGGAACCACATTAGCAACCAGGATATTGCATGTTTTTGTGAAGGGGGTTCCTATATGAAGGAAACCCCCGGGAGGCACGGGGAGAACATGCGAGGACATGCAGACGGGCACGCATTCCTTCAGCGTTCACATCGTCCCAGGCGGGAATTGAACCCACAACCTTCGAGCTGTGAGGCGATAGTGCTTACCACTACACCACCGTACCTCCCACCAACTCCTTTCTAACTAGACATTTCTATCTGGTTAGGCTTGTTCGCAAATAAAAAAAAATTTTTTAGAAAGCAACTGGAGGCAAGATTGTGCAATCAATTCTTAAGGTCAATATAAGTCTTTTTGTGGCAAGTGACCCAGGTAAGTGTGGCAAGTGACTTCAAATTTATCTTGTTTATGCATAGGTTAACTTACTGAATAGACATGAATGTGTTAGTTATTTGGCCCCTGTTTTACTTGTGACTTTATGGCTTATTGGACAAGTCAATTAGGCCTAGTGTTGAGCTCATTTGCATATTTAAAATAGATTTTTCCAAGAAACTTGTAAAACAAAAAAGTTCCTTTTCATGTATACTTTCACTGTGTGAGGTTTGATTGTGATAGGCTTCATTTTTTCCTTTACTCCTATGCGGGTATATTTTGGGTAGCCTATATTCGATTAGTGTATAGCTCATTTGCATATTCAAATTCATTTTCAAAGAAACTTGTAATACAAAAAATGTTACTTTTCATGGATACTTTCATTGTATAAAGTTTTATTTTGATAGGAGTAAAGGGAAAAAATAGCCCCATTGGGGTGTATTGTTGTCTGGCCTTCAGGCCCGTATCTAGCCTGCCACACTTGGGTGGGCTGGTAGGGGGCAACTTTGGCGGTAGGTTGCCAGAGGTTGTGGGTTCGGGGATGGGGATTAAATTGCATTATATTCAGTGGCGCTGGAAGTACTTTTAGGTAGGAATGGACTCTCGGTGCTGCCTGCAAGGGCAGCGGCGAAGAAAATTTGACGGTTTTTGGACTTTCATCCAAGAATATTTAATTTTAAATTAACATTAGGATTATACTGTTGTGATGTCATTATTCAGTATCTTCTCCTTTTCTCACTCACTTTCATGTAACCACCTGCTCTCCCTTTAGTCGTTTTACACTACAACAGACAGCAACACAGGCATAAACACTGAACCAAATTGTTCCAGTAGGAGTCACCATTCTGTTTTGGGTCACCAAACTGTAAGTAGGAACTTTCACTCAGGTGACAGGCCAGTGTTTACATTATTATTGTCAAAACTATTAGCAAACTATGTACAAACTAACTATTTACAAAACTATTGCTATATTTCCAAGACGTTTAGTCTTATTCAAATTCAAACTGAAAAGTGACAAAGAAAACTACTTTGAAAGCAGATTGACTTACCCTAAAAATAAATAAAAATACTTCATCCAGTTTAAAATAATCAACTCCATAACATTTCTTTTCATTGGATGATCTTATTTCTCAAATCAAATTAAAGACTAGTGCAGTGAGACTTAACCATAGCTAAAAACTATTTGCCATTTAGCCTTCAAACCTATATTTACAAGACTTTTAGTCTTATTCAAACTCAAACTGAAATTAAAACTTTGAAAGCAGATTGACTTTGTTACCCTAACAAATAAATAACAATCCTTCATCCATAGTTTAAAATAATCAACTCCATAATATTCTTTGCATTGGATGAGCTTATTTCTCAAATCAAATTAAAGCTATAACTACTGTTAGGTGCCCTAAACTAACTAACCCAGTGGTCTCCAACCTTCGGGTCGCGACCCTAAGTGCGGTCGCCTGGAATTCAAAAAGGGAGATACAAAAAAAAAAAAAAAAAAAAAAGAAAATTTGGGTGGGCAAGATTCATTTTTGGGTGGGCATAGCCCACCCCTGCCCCCCCCTAGAATCGGCCCTGCTGGCCTTACTGGCACACATCTTGGATTGATGAGAATTAAACATATTTCCTCAACTAGGATTTCTTAGGACTTTTAGTATGTTGTTCTGGACACCTCATAGAAATGATCTAAGCTGCAAAAAATTATTTTACAATTAGTTTGTTTTTTGGTTCCAAAATGAGTTACTTTGCCTGGACTATAATGCGTGTCGGTGATTCATAGTAGAACGGGTGGATCTTCAGGCCTTCAATACTTGATTGAGCGTGTATTTTTAAGGCAAGGGGCTCGAGCGTGACGGCGAAGAGGGCTGGTGAGAGAGGGCAACCCTGCTGAACCGAGCGAAGTAGTGGAAACTTGGTCGACTTATCGCCATTGGTTATAACTGAACATGTTGGACTAGCATATATAAGCTTTAGCCAGGATATAAATGAATCGCCAAATCCAAATTTGTGTAGGGACTCGAACATATAAGGCCACTCAACCTGATCAAATGCCTTCTGTGTGGCAATTGATAAGATTGCTGCACCGCGGGTCTTATTGTGATCTGCATACATGGAATTGAGAAGGCGCCTGACATTGAAAAAAGAAAGCCTGTTAGGAATGAACCCTGTCTGGTCGGGGTGAATGATGGATGAGAGCTTATTCAAACAGGTAGCCAGAGTTTTAGTAATTACTTTTCTATCAAAGTTCTGAAGTGCAATAGGTCTGTAGCTGGCCGGATCTGGAGAGAGCTTCCGACTTCCGATTCCTGGGCGTCCATCTAGATGACGACCTGACCTGGAGCACCAACACCACTGCTACCATCAAGAAGGCACACCAGAGACTGTACTTCCTGAGAGTACTCAGGAACAACCATCTCGCAGAGGAACTGCTGGTCTCCTTCTACCGGTGCTCCATCGAGAGCATCCTCACGTACTGTATCTGTGTGTGGTTCTGCAGCTGTACAGCCACGGAGAGGAAGGCGCTCCAGAGAGTCATCAACACCGCCCAGAGGATCGTCGGCTGCCCCCTCCCAGACTGACCTGTACAGCTCCCACTGTCTCAGGAAAGCCCACAGCATCCTCAAAGACCCATCCCACCCCGGGCACTGCCACTTTGAACTGCTGCCCTCGGGCAGACACTACAGAGCGATGAGGGCACGAACGAGCCGGTTCAGAAACAGTTTATTTCCAAGAGCCATAGCTGCGCTCAACATGCCCTAACAGAGTTATCATAGATACTCTGTGCCTAATGTATAAGAATATGTGCAATATACGTGCAATATGCTAAAAGTATAGCGACCGCCCTCAGTTATCTTAGATATACTGTGCCTTAATACGATACGATACAACTTTATTGTCAGCTCACACTGAAATTTGTTTTGCCTCCATGGCATCACCGTTCACAATACAGACAGGACAATACTGGTTACAGACAAAACATTGCAGTACATAGCAAGACAGAACGATGGACAGGACAGGACACTAGAGCAGAAAGAGCAAAAAGCAACAAACATATCCTCTGAATTATCGATGTTGGTTTAAAAGCAGGACAGACTGATGTACAAAAGAGTTCCTTAGTCTGTTTTTCTTAAATTTAGGGACCCTGAACCGCCTCATGGATGGCAACAGTTGATATTCTCCATTTAAAACATGTAAGGGGTCCGAGGAGATACTATTTGCTAGTCTAAGCATGCTCTTAGTATGGGCTTATTTGAAAGAATGTAGCACAGTCTCAACAGGCCTACCAGTAATTTTAGCACAGATCTTAATTTGGCTATACAGTTTGTTCTTATGGGTTATTGATAGGCTGTTAAACCAGGCCGTGCTACAGTACAACAACACAGTTTGGACAACAGAAGTATAAAAGAGAGACAAGATCTGACTGCTAGCACCAATCGATCTAAGTCTTCGTAGGAAGTAAATACGCTGCTGTATCCTCTTACAAATGTACTCAATATGTGAGGACCATGACAGAGTGGTGTCTATCATCACCCCCAGATATTTGTAATGTATATAGAATGCTCAAAAATGTGCACACAGGACCAAGTAGTGTCGATGCCTTAATGTATATAGGACTGTGAAATAGGCTAAGTGGAATGACCGTCTCAAGTGTACAGGAGTGTATACGAAACAAACTTGAAACTAGACACTTTTTACTTTTTTTTCCACTTTTTATTACTTCATACTTTTACACACTGAACACTTTTATCCTTATTACCTCATTACTTTTTAATACCTTATCTTTATTACCTTGACTTATTGTATTGTCTTGTCTAACGCACCAGGGGATTGCTTCAATTTCGTTGTTCTTAACTTGTTTTGTAACAGTGACAAATAAAGCTCATTCATTCATTCATTCATTCATTCATTCATTCATCTGCTTGCTCCTTCCCCTTTTTTAAGATGAGTGAGATGTTAGCTTCATATAGTAAGAAAAAATCTTGTCCTCGTTAGAGCTAGATGTCATTGTGAGGAGTGGTGGTGCAAGGATGTCACAGAATGTCTTGTAAAACTCGGCTCCGAATCCGTCCGGACCAGCTGCTTTACCTGATGGGAATGATTTGATGGCGGAAGCTATTTCTTCCACTGTAAAATCAGAGTCTAGGTCCTCTCTGGCAGCGTCACTGAGCTTGGGTGTCTCAAAAGAGTCAAAAAAGTCACTCAAATCAGACCGAGTGGCATCACACTTAGACGAGTAAAGCTCACTGTAAAATTCCCTAAAACTGTCATTTATTTCCTTAGGATTGGTCAGCAATCGATTTATTATAATTATTATAATTAATTAATTATTATAATTGTTATCAGAAAAATAAACTTGTATCTCAAATATAATTTGTTCCAATAATTTGCTAAGTACTGGCAAAATGCTGATGGGCCTGCTGTTGGGACCACAGAAAGTTGATTTTGTGACTTTACGTAGTGGAATGATCTTCCCTTCTTTCCACAATTTCGGGCATACACCACTAATTAGACATCTATTAAAAATATGGCAGATTGGTTTGGAAACATGTTCAGCAGATATTCTCAACAACTTGCCATCAAGGTGATCAGTATACCAGCAGACCCACCTACAGGCAGAGAACTCAACAACCTTTCCACCATCCCAACATCAATTTGGTGAAATTCAAAAGTACACATCTTATCCTTCATGATGTTTTTTTATAAGCCCGTCAGAGTTAAAACTAACAGTACTATCCATGTTCTCTCTGAGTTTTTGAAACCTTGTTGACAAAGTAATCATTCAAATAATTTGAGATCTGAAGTGGCTTAGTCAAATAAACATCATCCGATTAAACAAAAGAAGTGCGGACAGTCTTTCTTCTACCCATAATTTCATTCAGTACATTCCATAATTTTTTACTGTCATTACAGATGTCAGAGATTTTCTGTTTATAGTAAGTTCTCTTATTTACTCCGTTCATTTTGGTCACCAGGTTTCTTAACTTTCAGTAATACTTACTGTCTTCAGGAGAACCAGAGATGACAGCAGCCTTTTTGGCATCATTTCTCTGGGACATTAAGTTCTTCAATGATGCGTCAATCCATATGGTGCACTTTTAGCTCCAACTGTGAATTTCTTTAACAGGGCATGATTGTTAATAATTTTCATAAAATAATCCATGAATACATTCAGAGAAGTTTCGGCATCCTCAATAGCACATACAGTACATCAGACCAGTTTATCATTTAGTGCATTAAGAAAAGTCTCCTCACTAAATGTCTTATATGTTCTAGATCATGATTAACGGTCCGCATCAACAGGGCTGAATCATTGACAGTGGTGGTGTAGTCAGGAATGTCATACCGAATCGACCTGGATAGCTAGGCTTAGATAGTGAGGTAATATGCAGTTGTGCGGTGGTAGCATGGAGGGGGGTGTTTCCAGGACGCTGGATTACACCGTTAAGCCTTCTTGAGGTGTCGTGGGCCTAACTTAACGAAACGTCGGTGAAGGAAGGTGCCCACTTGAAAACCCCAATGACATGCTTCATACTGCTGTTGGCTAGGGTAGGTAACTGGTGATTTGTGTCTTGTTTATTAGTTTGTTAGCCTGTTAGCTTGTTTTATTCTGGATTGGGCTTCTAAATGTGTTTTTCCTCGGATTTTGGCACAAGGGATAGTAACATCTTGTCCTGTGTATTAATTAATACTAAAGCTAGCTTAGGCTAGTGACTGTTGTGAATAGTGCAGCTGACAACTAGGGAAAGACCTAGTGACAGCATGGAAAGACAGCTGACAGGAGGGATTAGACCCCACCGGGGCTGCAATGGGTTAGCTGCTCATTGTGGCAGTAGCCAAGGCCAATAGGCCATTGGTTACACCCAAACTTGCTACGAAACAGAATTATGAAAAAACACCCCTAGAGTCTGCGAGAGCGGGGGCGGAAGATGACTCACCTATGGTTGACACGGTTATTGACTCTGGAACGGACTTGACTATGAGTAGGGAAAACATGTCAGTGGAAGCCACTAGTTCAGATGTAGATGGAAAGAAGCGTCAGGTTTGCTTGTGTGGCTGGCAGAAGGTAACAACTTTGAGGGGCCTTAGAATCCATCAAGGCAGGAAGAGGTGCTTGGTAGAGGGAACACAGGGACCCCGCATTGATAATTATTTCTTAAGAAGTTTATCAAGTCAGTCGGGTGAAGTCCAGCGACAGGAAGTAACCCACAGCTCGCAGGACATCAGCACCCCTGATGTTGAGGCAGGTCCTAGCACCGAGGAAAGCAGAGAGGCCAGCCAGCCAAAAAGGGAGAAGATTAGCGGTCAGAAGCCTAGAGTTAAGTGGCCAGGTGCAGCGGAAAGTAGGAAGTGGGAAGATATCAATAGTGATTTGGTTAGGATGTTAGAGAAGCTTAAAGGAACTGCTGAGAGTAAGTTGGAGAAAATGGGAGATTGTATTTATGATTATGGTAAGGAAAGGTTTGGCGTCTTTGAGAAAAGGAAGAAACTAGAGGGTGAGGTAGTTAAATCTAGGCGCCAACAAGAGATAGATAGACTTATCCAGGAGAGAAGACAGCTTAAGAGGCAGTGGAGGAAAGCTACAGAGGTTGAGAAGGAAGGCATTGATTGCTTGCAGTCAGATGTGAGGGATCGGTTGGCAGTTTTAAGAAGAGCAGAGAGCATTAGGAAAAATAGGAAAAAGAAAGAGCGAGCTAGAATAGCATTCTATAAGGATCCATTTAGATTTGTGAAGTCATTGTTGAGTAAGGAAAATAATGGTAGCCTTATGGTACCTAAGCAGAAGCTTGAGGAATATTTGGAGGAGGTTCACAAAGATAGGGAAAGGTTTAGAGAGATGACAGTCCCAGCTGATATTCCACCTATTGGTGAAATAGAGAGCCAGTGTGATGATAGCCCACCAAGGTGGAAAGAAGTTCAAGAAGTAGTGAGACGTGCAAGGGCCTCTTCAGCCCCGGGTCCTAATGGAGTCCCCTACCGGCTGTATAAGAGTGCTCCAGATGTGTTGCAGTTTCTATGGAAGCTGATGAAGGTAGTCTGGAAGAAGCAGGTTATTCCTAAGGCATGGCGTAGAGCAGGGGGAATCTTCATTCCTAAAGAAAGGGACTCGTTAGAGATAAGTCAGTTTAGACCTATCAGTCTACTTAATGTTGAAGGGAAGGTTTTCTTTAGTGTTGTGGCACAGAGGCTGTCTAGTTATCTAGAAAAGAATAGGCTAATAGATACTTCGGTGCAAAAGGCTGGAATTCCCGGCTTCTCCGGGTGCTTAGAGCACACCAGCATGATCTGGCACCAAATCCAGTCAGCTAGGCGTGAGAAGAGAGACCTGCATGTAGTATTCTTGGACCTGGCTAATGCTTTCGGGTCAGTGCCGCATAGTCTGTTATGGGAGGCCTTTGATTTCTTTAGAGTGCCAGGTAGTATAAAGAGCTTAGTTAAAGCCTACTTCTTAGATATTCAACTCTGCTTTACCACAGCAGAGTACACTACAGCTTGGCAGCAGCTGGAGATAGGCATTATGGCAGGGTGTACAATTTCCCCATTAGCTTTTACCATGGCAATGGAGATCATTATTAGGGCTTCAAAATGGGTAGTGGGTGGAGAAAGGCTGCAGGGAGGGCTGCGGCTCCCTCCAATTAGGGCATACATGGATGACATGACGACTATGACGTCAACCGCTCCATGTACTAGCAGATTGTTGGATAAGTTAAATAGTAATCTGCAGTGGGCTAGAATGAAAGTGAAGCCAAGTAAGTCCAGGAGTATTTCAATCATTAAAGGGAGGGTAGTAGGTAAGAAGTTTGTTATAAATGATGAGGTGGTGCCTACAGTGTTAGAGAAACCAGTCAAGAGTTTGGGAAGATGGTATGATGCAAGTCTCAGTGATAAGGGACAGTTTGAGGAGGTGAGGCAGGAAATGATTCAAGGTATTTCAAGTATAGACAAGTCAGGGCTCCCAGGAAAGTTAAAGTTGTGGTGTTTGCAGTTTGGATTGTTGCCTCGGTTGATGTGGCCACTGACAGTGTATGAGGTTCCCCTTTCAAAGGTAGAAAAGCTAGAAAGGATGATTAACTCATTCATTAGAAAATGGCTCGGAGTCCCACGCTGCCTAAGCAGTGTAGCCTTATATGGGAAAGGCATATTGGAATTGCCATTATCTAGCCTGACAGAGGAGTTCAAGTGTGCTAAGGTTAGACTGGAAATGACTCTGACTCAGTCAAAGGATCCAGTGGTTAGGAGTGTAGCGCCCACAGTTAAAACAGGGAGGAAGTGGAACCCAAAGGAGGCAGTACAGCAAGCACAGTCAGCTCTTAGACACAGGGATATCATAGGTCAGGTGCAGCATGGGCGTGGAGGCTTAGGGTTGTGCATAGGGAAACCTGTGTGGAACAAGGCATCAGTAATAGAAAAGAGGAAGATGGTAGTTGAAGAAGTACATAGGCAAGAGGAGGCAGTAAGATGTACTAAGGCAGTGTCACAGGCAAAGCAAGGACAGTGGGTGAACTGGGAGAGTGTAGAGAAGAGAAAGTTGAAGTGGAGAGAGTTGTGGAGCATGGAGGCCAGCAGAATTAGATTTATTCTAGGGGCTACTTATGATGTGCTGCCATCTCCCCAGAACTTAAATCAGTGGTTGGGCGAGGATGGTGCCTGCCCGTTGTGTTCTAGTGTATGTACATTGAGGCATATACTGTCAGGGTGTAAGGTCAGTCTCTCCCAGGGGCGATACACCTGGCGTCACAACCAGGTGTTGAAATGTTTGGCAGCTGCAGTTGAGGAAAAGCGGCTAGAAGTAAATTCTCTAGTTGCTAGCAAAGAGAATAGACAGATCAAATTTGTACGTGAGGGAGAAAAGATTAGACCAATTAAGGTCAGGCACAAGTTAGGGCAGCTAAGTGTAGGTGGAGCCTGGGAAATGAGGGTTGACTTGAATGAACAGCTAGTCATCCCAGCATATATAGTTAGCACCCGGCTACGTCCGGACTTGTTACTGTGGTCTGAGGTAGAGAAGAGAGTTTATTTTATCGAACTCACAGTCCCGTGGGAAGATCGAGTTGAGGAGGCTTATGAGCGCAAGAAAGCTAGGTATGCTGAAATGGCAGCAGAGGCAGAGCAGCGAGGTTGGAGGGCTCGAGTGCGGCCTGTAGAGGTGGGCTGCCGTGGTTTTGTGGCAAAGTCCGTTATTGCCTTACTAACTGAGTTGGGCATTCGGGGACGGAGCCTGAAACTTGCGGTTAGCAACATGTCTCAGGCAGCAGAACGAGCAAGTGAATGGCTGTGGATAAGGAGGAAACATGCTAGCTGGGGAGCTCGCTAAGGTCAGATTGATTGTTTGTTGTTGGTCATGATTAACGGTCCGCATCAACAGGGCTGAATCATTGACAGTGGTGGTGTAGTTAGGGATTGTTTGTTGTTGGTCATGATTAACGGTCCGCATCAACAGGGCTGAATCATTGACGGTGGTGGTGTAGTTAGGGATTGTTTGTTGGTCATGATTAACGGTCCGCATCAACAGGGCTGAATCATTGACAGTGGTGGTGTAGTTAGGGATTGTTTGTTGGTGGTCATGATTAACGGTCCGCATCAACAGGGCTGAATCATTGACAGTGGTGGTGTAGTCAGGAATGTCATACCGAATCGACCTGGATAGCTAGGCTTAGATAGTGAGGTAATATGCAGTTGTGCGGTGGTAGCATGGAGGGGGGTGTTTCCAGGACGCTGGATTACACCGTTAAGCCTTCTTGAGGTGTCGTGGGCCTAACTTAACGAAACGTCGGTGAAGGAAGGTGCCCACTTGAAAACCCCAATGACATGCTTCATACTGCTGTTGGCTAGGGTAGGTAACTGGTGATTTGTGTCTTGTTTATTAGTTTGTTAGCCTGTTAGCTTGTTTTATTCTGGATTGGGCTTCTAAATGTGTTTTTCCTCAGATTTTGGCACAAGGGATAGTAACATCTTGTCCTGTGTATTAATTAATAATAGAGATAATTATTTTTGGGACTGGCCTTGGGAAGTTTGCTTCTCCTAGACAGCTACAGTACGACATTGTGGTCACTGAAACCAACCAGTACAGAAAGTGGAGCATATGGGTTGTTAGTATAGATGTGATCAATGCATTTTGAGGATTTGCTCCCAGTATTATTCATGGAGATTCTTGTTGGTTGGAACATTACTTGAGATAATCCACAGGTATCAGCCATGGATCTAAGCCTGTTCCTCAAAGAAAAATAATCGGAAAACCAATTAATATTGAAATCACCCAGCAAGTACAGCTTTCTATTTTCCTCAGTATCCCTGTCTAACATGTCAAATAAACTATTTAAGTACTGTATGTTGGAACTAGGTGGCCTGTAACAACAGCCGACTAGACATGGTTTTAAGTGTGGCAGTTGCTTCAATGTCTTTTGCCATAATATCGTGCCTCTGTTTTACAGGAACATGCTCATTGCCTATTTCTGTCATTTCTATAAATAGAAAAGCCGTCAATATCGACTTCTGTGGGTGACCAGGCAATTGTACCTTAAGTAGGCTATGTCTCCTCTGTCACGTACCTCTTTCAGTTTAGGCCGTCTCAGAAAAGTCCTCGCCGATGTATATCCCAGGGGCCTTCAACTCCTTTCGTTTCAGTAAAACCAGTTCTCTGTCCTTGAAGTTCAGGAATTTGACCACAATGGGTCGATGCTTGTCGGGTCTGTGATCTTGCTTTCCACTACGGTGAGCCATTTCGATGGGCATGGCTGCAGCATCTAGTTTTAATTTTTGAGAGATTGTTGCATACTTTACTTTACTCTTCGTCTCAGCCCGGCTCTCTCGTGCAGACTCCTCAACTCCATCAAAAATCAAGTTATTTCTCCTTGATTGATTCTCAAGGTAGTCGGCCTTATTCTCGAGTGCAACAAGGCTATCACAGATGGTTCGCATACCAGTTTCAAGAGTGTTGTGGTCGCCAAGTACCTTAGATGACTTTGATATCATAGACGTCCTTCTGAGTAAAATGGATGCTGTCTTTTATCTCTGGTATACTCCTGATCGTGGAGTCGATATGCTCGTTGGTGAAGTCCATACCTGGACTAACGTATTAAAGGTGTCAATCTGCCTGTCCAGCAACTCAACGTAGTGAGCTTTCTGCTGAGCTAGCATTTGGTCAATAAGCTTCCTTGGCTCCTGTGTCTGGCTCCATATCGTCAGTAGCAACAACGGGGGGGCAGCCTCACGACCACAGTCATCACCTGGCCGTCACCCTTACCCTTTTCCCTCCTTCCCTTGCCTGCTATCCTGCAGAACCCTGGGCTGAAGACGAGCCCCACTGCAGAGCCGCGTCGGATCCCTGTTGCCAGGTTAGCCAAATCGCTAATGCTAAGCGATAGGTTGTAGCAGCTACCTGGCCAGCTATTAGCCACCCGCTCCGAATGCCAAACAAGTCCGCAATCCGTGTTGAAAGTCCCAGTCCAGGCAGTGTTCAAAGCCAGAAATGTAAATCTAGGGGTCCAATGTCCGTAATCCAGTAGAAGTAGTCAGTGCTGACCCTCCCTCAGCCCAACAGGGAGTGCCATAGTCAAGTCAACTCTCATCTAGTGACATGCCCCCCCATATGTCACCACCAGGTTCATGAAGTGAATTGAGATGCATGATAGAATCAAATTGATAGCGGAATAACGCGTCCAGTGTAGCCTCCATGCAGAACGGTGGAGGCTGTGCGGCCATTGCACAGCATCGCAATTTCGGCTATTAATCTGTGCAGCCATCGCAAATTCGACCATTAATCATCCATAATTAGCTAATTAAAAAATCTGGCTCCGTTTGGTCACCTGCAGGGGTGCTCTTTACACCCCCTGAAAGATTAATTGCAATCACACGGAAAATGATAGCTGTGGCCGAACACAATCTGCTCACTCACACACAGAGATTTTAACATTATCATCATAGGATGCTAGGGTATTGGCCCCTTTTGGACCGAAACTGCTATGCGGGCGAGCTGTGTCGGCTGCTGCGTTGCCTCGCCTGCTCTATTGGCATGCGCAGCGTGCAATCGCCTCCTCCATTTGCATGCGCAGTGCCTACTTGCTCAACTTCGCATCACTGATGTCACAATGCCTATGACATCACTGATGTCACAATGCCTATGACATCATCAGTGATATCACAGTGCCTATGACATCATCAATTTAAACAGAGAAACAATGCCCACTTGCTCCCTTTTATAGATATAGATAACACTCAGATATGTGGCAAAAGAAATCAAAGAATTTCATTAAATCAATCAATCAATTCATCATCATCATCCTCAACCGCTTATCTGGGATCGGGTCGCGGAGGTAGTAGTTCCAGCAAGGAACCCCAAACTTTCCTTTCCCTGGGCACGTTAGCCAGCTCTGAATGAGGGATCCTGAGGCGTTCCCAGGCCAGCATGGAGATACAATCTCTCCACCTAACCCTCAGTCTGCCCCATGGTCTCCTCGCAGCTGGACGTGCCTAGAACACCTCCCAAGGGAGCCGACCAGGTGAATAAAAAAATAATTCAAATAAATTAAATTCAACTTCCTGAAGGTTTTTTTCCAAATTCCAATTGCATTCCCAAATCTTTGGGTTGAGTTCATTTTGTGAACTGACCCCAACCCTGGTCCTCGTAAAAAAAAGACATCACAGGACAGATGTTATTCAAAACTTTATTAGATTTTCTAAATTTTTATTTTTTATAATAATGACACCTAGAGCGGAAACTGTATGCATGGATGAGAGGTTGTCAATGGGGACATCATCTGAGGGTGAGCCAGAGCGTAGCTGTATACTAGTGTGTTGAGAGCAGCAGTGTGGTGCCATTTGGTGAGTCTGCACTCTGCAGGGCCAGAGTACCAGCGCTCCAGTTCACTCGGTGCTCCTCTCCGGATGTTCCTCATTCACGCTGCATTCCGCCACTACAACTCCCTGACTCCCATGATGCATTTCCTACATTGGTATTGCTTACAATATCATCACAGTAACTCAAAAGGTGCAGTGTGTTGAACTGTCAAAGTATTCTTTCAATCCTCTCCTGTTATGATTTGCATAGAGTTGCTTGTCATCGTAAGGCCATCAACTGACACAATCTCACAATTACATCCAACCTTTGTTTCCTTGTGAAAGAGCAGCGGGCTATTGATTAAATGATGCTATCATTTAAATAAACCACTTTTCTTAATACAGCGCTTAATTAGACAACTTGCAGAGATTAGCCCTGTGCACTTAGGGAAAATCCATGCTGAAACAGAATTAACAAATCTTTTGATCTCGTGATCTTGGACAACTTCGCTTAGATTTGTGTTCATATCTCCAAGTCTCTCCTCGGATCTCACAATTCTTGGGTCTGCTGTTTAATTCTGCCTGAAGATAGATTCCCCCTTTAAATGAAAACAAGAGAATGGGAAACTCACAGCTATAGCCATTTCGAATGCATAATATACAGTACTGTCCATAATATTTATTGCACTTTGTACTTACACTGTATGTGCTCTGTGTGGTTTCTTCTCGATGAACAATGTAACACACTTTGGATTACACATACACAAAAATATACATCTCTTTAAAGTGCCCAATAGACTCCCTTTACAATATTGCTTCAAGCCAGCGATGAAAGACTGGAGGCACATACAACAGTTCTTAATAGCAGAATGCATTTCAGACAAGCACCTGAAACTCACCATTTCACATTTCACTATACAGTACTGTACGTTCATGTCGTGCTTGTCGGGGCTAGGGAGGTACATGTGTGACCTGACAGTGTTTACCCTCACGTCTGTCACACACTCCAGAGGTATTTTTAAAACCAGACATTCAGTGCCTTGAATGTGCAACAGTTGTATATTGTAAATGCAGCTGACATTATATTTCATTGGTTGAATTTTATGCATCGTTATAGATGAAAATACATTTCTTTCCTGATATGTTGGGTGTGTGTGTGTGTGTGTGTGATCATCCTAGTTTGGCACAGTCATTGAGAGTATCACTTCAACTATTTTGTGCTTCAGTCTTGCAACCTGTTCTCACTCCCAAACCCTCAAATACTGATGTTCAGTCAGGAACCCTTGCCATCACTTCCAGAAGACAAAGGTATCTCCCTAGTCATGAGTCACATGACCGCTAGTCATGTGACGACAGTCCTCTGTCCCATCAGACATCGACGTCGCGGGCGAGGCAACTAGTGGTAGCTACCGGGCCAAAGTGAGCCACGAGTTGTGGGAGCCTACCGGGTCGAGGCAGTCCATGAAAAATGATGGGAAATAGTGCTGGAGTACTCAAGACCACATTTTGATGGTCTCAGTCTCGTCTCGGACTCGCCCTCCCTCGGTCTTTGACTTGACTTGGTCAAGTCAGATTCTGGATTTTCTTTCAAGACCACAAGGCCCATTCTGAGCGAGGAAAAACTCTGTTTTCCATTGTGTGAAAGCAGACCAACAGGTTTACATTTCAAATAAATGTTTGTTTCACACTATAGACTAATGTTTCTGTTAATTAGCAGCATACTAACACATACAGATCATATACTGTATCATCATACAGGTTATTACATACGGTATAATTTATCAGTCAGTGGCTGACAGTTTGGGGGAGTCATAATTTAGCAGCAGTAAGGTGTTTTTACACTTCATTCTGCCACTGTGTGTGTTCAGCCTTTTCCAAGGTCAGTGATATGGAATTGCAGTGTTTCAGACAGACTGCCTTCTGTCACTGAGATACAGTCGGTCACGTTACTTCCAGTAATGTGTGTGGCCGTCGGGGAAAACGGGAGGATTTCCCCATGCTGACCCATTGACCACGCGTCTATGACGAGACAACGCCTGAATGTATACTGTACAGCCATTTGTATTTTACTACAATTCATAAATGATTACTTTGTTGTTAGCAGAGCAATGGTGTAAACTTTACACCGCCATTGCTTTACACCATTGCTTTACCCTGTAAAGGTTAAGCCATCATTAGAGTCATGGTCTTGAAAATGGTCTCACCCCCCCTCAGTCTTGGTCTTGAATCGGTCTCGGTTTAGGTGGTCTCAACTCCAACACTATAAGAAAGAGGTATCCCAACTAAAGTGAGGGCAAGTGGTCCTGACCAAACTTTGGGAGTGTGTTGGCTTCAGCAGTGTATAGTTGAAGTACAGCCCCTTCCTCTGCCTGCTCCTTCAGCGCTGAGCCTATGCTCATATTAAATATGACTGTATGTGTGGGCAGAGGATGCTTATTTCCAACACAATAGCTTTTCTTTTTCACTCCACTGGAGCTAATAATGACTTATTGCAAGGAGTAAAACACTGTTTGAATGAATGTTGGCCAGTGTTTGGAAGAAGAGAGCAATTTTCATTAAGGGGCACACTGTAAGATATGGGAATATGTTGTGTCTGATCCAGGCATGTCCGGGTCCATTTAGAGCCATAGCCTTGCCAGGATTAGCACAATGAAATCAGCATGGTATATGATGGGATTTACAATTAACCTCAGAGCTGATGCTACCAGCATTACACAGGTATAATTAGAACAAGTATTCCAAAAAAGTACACATTTCTATTTTCAAGCATTGTGTCTAAAATCTTGCCCGTGTTACTTCACATGCTTAAAATGCATTGGTTATTTGTCTTAAAAGCGGTATCATCAGAGGGTCATTCATGTTTCTAGGGGTGGGGGTTTTTGTTTCAGGGGATTGTCTATCATTTCAATTCAGTAGCTTGTTGTATTATTACTATAGCGTTTGCTGAGTTTTTGCAATATGTAGTTGTCCTCATTAACAGAGGAGTATAGAAGCGCTAACAGGCACCTGTGTTTTGTATCAAGCAAAGAAAAGGTACAGTATAAGAGCTGGGCTGAATCCTCACAAGGTCCTTAACACACACACACACACACACACACACACACACACACACACACACACACACACACACACACACACACACACACACACTTTGTTTTACAGTTGTTAGTTAGAATTGGAAACCATTCATGTGGATATCGACAAAAGCCATTGCTACCCAGGAGAGATGTTTGAGGGAAATTTTTAGAAATTCTGAGACTGCACACTACCCTCAAAATCAGATTTAGATTAGGTTGACCATTTTACTGAAGGTCTACTGTGACTTTAATGTTCTGTAACGAAGGATTCAGCCCAGTTCTAACTACTTACATTGCATTATTCACTGTCTCAAGCATTTAAACAATACATTTTTTGTTTTGACGTCGTATGAAAAACAGTCAAAGGTTCATTTTTTGCACGCAGCCTGGCTGTATAGCTACAGAAAATATTTTATATATCATGGCCACAAATTACCGTACTTCATAGATCGCAACTGTGCGGCACAAGATAGTTCTTTCTCTCATTTTTTTGTTTCATCCACACTTAATAACTTCTGCACGCAAATTAACTAATTCCCATTGACAAAATTTGCGCACACAATTTCACATAGTATGCATATATTATCAATTATAATTGAGTAAAAAAAGCCATCTACCAGAGACAGTTATTGGTTACTGCTAGAAGAAGCAACCACCTTTGAAAGGCTTGTTTGGCAGGGGTCTTCAACCTTTTTAAGCCCAAGGACCCCTTGGTTGATAGAGAAGCAGAGCATTTAAAATAATATAAAATTGTGTTGCACTGCTATAATAACATTGATAATCCAGCGCACACCAGGATATCAGGATTGACACTTATTTTTATTAATATATTACATTAAAAAATCAAGGGGTAAACAACGCGTTTCGCATTTTGTTTCATCATGGTTTTGTGCAGGACAGTCCACACAAGCTGTGTGATGTGGTTTGATGAAGATTTGACCGAGTGAACTAGTTCATTTTAATCTGCATGAGCTGAACTTTGAGCTAGCTCTTGTGAAGTGAAAGCTTGCACAACACTGAGCAGGTCTTATGGTTTCTGAGTGGGACCAAATCGGCTTGCAAATTGGTGACTAAATTTGGTGGACAAACCCTGTTATAGGGCCTGCGCCCTGCGTGCGCTGGCCAAAAAGATAAGAGGGCAAATAAAAGCACAAACTGCATTGTTGTGATCTGTACAAAACTAACATTTAATTTAGATCATCTGCAAAGGGTCCTCTGAAAATTATATAGAAATCTATCAAAACAAAAATATGAACCATATACTGTACATGTGATTTTGCAGAAAGATTGAGTCAACATGATTCCCAGGTCGTCAAATACTGACGCGTAAGATTTAGTCAACATGGTTCTCATTTTCCCAGGTCGTCAAATATTGACACTTTGGGTTGGTGCGCTGGACTGACCACCAACCCAACGTGTCAGATGACCTGCGAATGAGAACTGTGTTGATACTGACTTAAAGTAGTGTGGCTTGCCTCTCTGTCCTCTTGCAGCAGTTAGTGTGGGCACAGCATGTACTGTAGATGTGTGGATCTAGGTGGTAGTAGAGGGAGATTTTGGGTAACCCTTTATTTTACAGGTCCATAATTACATATGAATTACATATGCACACCAATGTAATTAATGTTGGTGTCCATGTCTAATTACAAATAGTTCATATGTAGTTATGTAGTTACATATGAACTGGGTTTTAGCAATCTCTGTCCCAGGCTGTAGCTTCTTTACAGGTCCGGTACCATGTAACTACAGTTGAATAGACTCACTCCATTTTACAGGTCTGGTACCATGTAACTACATATGAACTACATATGAACACCAATGTAATTACATTGGTGTTCATGTCTAATTACAAATAGTTCATATATAAGTTATACTACATTGTAGTACATTCATATGTAGTTACATAGTTACATAATGTAACTATGTAACTACATATGAATGTACTACAATGTAGTATAATGTAATTACACAGTAATATTGGTGTTCATATGTAGTTCATATGTAATTAGGGAGCTGTAAAATAAAGGGTTACCAGATTTTGCTCTTTCACTGCCAACTCTGAATAAAAAGGAATATGGTTAAGGGCGGCTAAGTAAACAGGTAAGATATTTATCCTAAATAAGTCAAGTTGAAGTGTCTCTGGTAGGTGGCGTCACAATTGATTTGATCATGTGCCTATTTGGCAAAAAACATATATTAATGTGTGCACTCACAACGTGCACAGATATTTTGTATTGTATATTATTTGCACATTCTGTATATTGCGTATATATGGTAGCATTTTGTCCCCATCTATCTTTTTCACTCCAGGAAGGCCACAGCCAGGTGCCATTACCAACTTGTTACATAATGAAGTCACATGTGTGTTTGCTCACATGCAACTTCATTATCTTCAAGTGCATATATAAATATGCGAAGATATATAAATATTCATATGGATTTACATACATGCAACTCATTTCTTTTTTGGTGATTTTGCTGATTTTGTTTCAGCTTTGGATCCTGAGAGGCCGTTTTCTGTGTTGTCGATCCCTGATGTAGTTACAAGGCACTCCTTACTGCAGTTGGTTCAGAGTAAAAGAAACAAGAACAAAGTTAGAACTGTAGATACAAAGCAGCTCAAAGAGACAACTTGCTGGGCATCATTTAAAATCTAATACATTGGTCAAGGATGGATTAAGAATGCCATGAGCACAAACACTTGGATGCCCCCCCTACTACTTATACAGTATGATGCCCATCCCCAGGCTCAATTAGGTCTCACAAATTGTTGAAGCAACCACCACCTTGAAAGAAAACATAGAAAATGCTGCGATTTGGTGTCAATAACTTGGAGATTTCTGAAAGAATTGCATTTTTCGCAGACCGGGTAGCCAACATCATACCCAATTTATGCAATTCCACGACTGTTTAGGGACCCCCAGTATGCATAAATATTCAAATAACACTGGTTTGTCTGTAGTGGGCATGTCTGTGTAACCGAGTTGAATCAGCGCGGATTCCTCGTGAGTCCCGAGTGGTAGCGAGTGGATTGGTTAAACTCACTCCCCAGTATAAAGGCATGTTAATCAGCTCCGCCAAGGGAGCTAGCTCTCTTGGCGCAGTGTCGGACTCCCAAGCCGAATGTCGGCGGTTCGCAACCACCCCTGGACAAGCCCTACACATGGGTTGCTGCAAGTACCACCTACACAACGCGGAGACTCGTGGGTACCCATATAACCAATTCTCATTCAGATATCTTGAGGTGAGAGGTCAAGGGACCCCTTTGACCTCGCCAAAATTTAGCCTAAATTTGGAGCGTTATTTAACCACCTTCTCAACAAGCTAGCATGACATGGTTAATATCAATAGATAGCCCGCTACAGCCTCTGAAAGACAGCAAAGCAGGATGAGACCACAGTTGGTGAGGTTTCGGAGGCCCCCGGTAACTGGCTCCAATCGGTCTGGTAGATAATCCGGGCTTGACAGTAGTGTGGTGGTCTGAGAACCCTTCACATGTTGCTGCTACACATTGTTGGTAATGAGCCAAAGAAGGTCGCAAATTAGTTTTGAGATTTTGAGTAATTTGGTTACTTTCATCTCCGTAGTACGTGTTGGTGAATAGTTATTTTCATAAAACAAAGGAGAAAGTATTTATTTTTATAGTTTTGGTGGAATGCCACTGTAGAAGAAAATTGCATATTGTGTAATGTTTAAGCCATTTTTATCATGTTTTACTTTTAGATACATAACATTAAAATACTCATAACTTTTGATCTAAGAGAGCTATCTCATTGATTCAAAGAGTTGTATATAGGGAAGAGTTTCCAATTTGTGGAACTAAAAAAGGGCACATTTTCAGCATGTAAAGGGGTTTGTAGCCTTGATGCAAGACTCAGCCTTCATTCTTCATTCTGAGTCTCGCAGTAACAGCCCCAGAGGCAGTTGCAGTCCCCTCTTCAAATGGCTTTACTAACGTACCAATCACAATGAAACAGTACATACATCCTGCACAAAGTTGTTATCTTGTAAGTATGCTGTATGGTATTCCCGAATATTGTGTCATTTACAATAGTGAGCCCTTATTCACATGCCAGAGCATGTAATTTCTGCATTTTCTGGATGTGTAATTACCAGTTTCCACGCATAGACACAACAGAGATGGCGCTGTTTCCCCTGCTGGGAAGCAGAAGAACAACAACGGCCATTTTGAATGGAAAAGATGAAAGAAATTACATGCTCTGGCATGTGAATAAGGGCTCGGTATTGGAAACTACCCAATATTCGGGAACAAGAAGGAGCATACTTACAAGATAACAACTTTGTGCAGGATGTATGTACGGTACTGTTTCATTGTGATTGGTACATTATAGTGAAGATGTGAAGCCATTTGAAGCGGGGACCGCAACTGCCTCTGGGGTTGCTACTGTGAGACTCAGAATGAAGAATGAAGGCTGAGTCTCGTGTTTTGCAGGCTAGGGGTTTTGCAGGCCATCACACAACAGATCTAACCTGCCAAGAAATTACGGAGAAGGATTAGGGCAATATGTGAAAAAAACATTTTGAGTTCCGAGTTTAAAGTCAGAATTCTGAGAAAAAAGTCAGAATTCTGACTCAGAACTGAAATAAATTTTTGTGACTATAATCCTCTTCCGTAGAAATGTTGTATTGATTACAAACAAATGTGTTAAGAAAAATAGACAGTGATTGATGGTTGTCAAGACTCACTTTTTCTCCTCAAGTTTTTGAAGAACGAAGAGAGTGAAGTTCTTGAGCAGCATGAAGCCCATCAACAGCGCAATGCCACCACCCACTGCTGAGGCTATGATGATGGTCAGGGTGTTGTCCACCACCCTCACTACAGACAGAAACATACCAGTCATGAGGGGGGTTAAGATTAACGAAAATCAACATAAGACGAGTATAGTGATGGGTGCAAAGATGGAATACAGTCAACACAGTTTAATTGAGAATTATATTTTATGCATCATATCATCATGTAGCAAAGTAACCCCATTATAGATACTGTATAGTGTAATAATTCCAAATCTGAAGACAAGACAGATGTAGGATTAATGTGCTTCCCCTTACAGAATAAACACACGAGGTTCACATGTGTCCACATGTGAACCACATGTGGCACATGTGGTGAAACATGTGGGCACTGGGCACATGTTAAATTTCACATGTGAAAACATGTGGAACACATGTGAAACACATGGGAAGCATGTGGTTTTGGAACATTTACACATGTGGAACACATGTTTTGCCACATGTTGTATAGCAACATGTTTTCCACATGTGGAAAACAACATTTACATGATTTTCACATAAATCACATAGGTTTCACATGTAATCACATGGGAATTTACATGGGTTTCACATATTTCACATGTGAAAACGTTCCAAAACCACATGCTTCCCATGGGCAAAGCACATGTTTCACATGTGTTCCACATGTTTTCATGTGAAATCTAACATGTTTTCACATGTGATCACATGTGAAATAGCACGTGACGTTCATTTGGTTTTTAACTGTGGTATTATATTTCTTTTGAACTTTTGAACAGTTGAGATTTGCAAGATGACTCCCCTTAATGTGCTTTCCCTTAATGTGCTTTCCCTTTTGGGGGATATAGGGTCGGCAACTTTCTAGGATTGATCCTCCAGCAGCAGAACTTGCACTTGTGTGTATTAGTGTGTAAAATAGCCAGTTAAAGCAACTGCTTATCATCACAGGTTTCATTAAACACGGGTGTTTTCTGTAAGCCCACATTTTATTAAACTGGCAGGTTGCTATTACATCAGCATCAGCACCCGTTAGCATGCACGGCAGAGCGGGACCACTCACACTCGTCCACCACAATGAGGGTGAAGATGGCACTATGGTTCCTGCCCTTCTCTTTGGGGTTGCGTCCAAAGCAGGTGTACTGGCCCTGGTCCTCGAAGGTGATGTTATACAGCAAGATGGAGACGTTGTGCTTGTTCTTGTCGATTAGTTCTTGTTGATTCTTGCCAATAAACTCCACCCGGTTCCATAATATATTCACATCTGGCACCGATTCCTCTGACGGAATCACCGAGTCACAGATCTGAGTGGACCAGCAAGCCGTCATTCATCCACAACTACTGGTGACACATTAACAAAACCTTGACAAAGCTTACATGGCGTCACTGTATTCTTCTACTGGTTAAGTGGGTCTGCAGATGCATGACGGAGGCTGGGTGTGCTCCTTACCTTGTCCATGGTGCCATTGTTGTTGAACTGCCAGTTGAAGTAGAGATTTATGATGCCGATACAGCTGGAGTACGAACAAGGCAACATGACTGTGGTGCCATTCACCGCCTCCAGGTAAGGGATCTTCCCTGTAAACATCTCTAGGGCCTCAGCAGACCATACACCTGAAGAGGAGGGGGGAGGAAGAGTCACATTTACAGTGAAGCAGCATTGTATAAACATGAAACCATTCTTTCTTTAATTAAACACCCAGAGGAGGAAAGTACTTGAGTAGTTTGTTTTTGAGGATTTGTACTTTTAAGTATTTTTTATAATGGTATATATATATATATATATATATATATATATATATATATATACATACATACATACATACATACATACATACATACATACATATATATATATATATATAGTATATATGGTATATTTATACTCTTACTTTAGTCATTTTAATAATAGATATTCTACTTGAGTACTTTTAAATGTACACTGAGTAAGAATCGTCAAACTGAGCATTGCTGGCCACATCTGAATGAGCTCTTCAGTATGAAAGACAAGACAGACAAAGACAGGGACAGTTTATTCAGTGGTTTCCAACCTTTTTTGTCTTATGTACCTCTGAACTGTTTTGCCATGCCAATAGTACCTCCTCACTCATGTGTGTTGATGATTCTCCTAAATGTGTTCTCTTAAACCCATATTAATTAGTATCTGACACACAACTTATTATTAAATGAATGAACGATGAATGAGTGAACGGTGACCTCTTGACAGAGTATAGTGTAACAGTTGACACCTGCCAGGGGGGGGAACTAATTGCACATACCATTTTAGCAATGCGCTTATGAAATTACTTGGAATATGTATATATTTTTAATAATTTTGGAAATGAATTGTAATCCCCAATCTTTCCAAGTACCCACTGCAAGCTGCTCAAGTACCCCTAGGGGTACACGTACCCCTGGTTGGGAAACTGGCTTAGGTAACACTGGTAACGTGCTGGATGTGTAACACAAATTGAGTTTTACTTGAGTACTTTTAAATAGGCTACTTTCCTAATTTCCTGGATTAGTACTTTTATTTGTACTTGAGTTGTTTTTCACTAAAGTAACAATACTTGTAATTGAGTAGGATTTGTCAGTACTCTTTCCACCTCTGTCAACACCACATCTACAATGTCGCCAAACATCCTCTTCTCATGGACACTGTTACGGGACCTAGAATTATTTTCTAGGGATAATTGTCTTGTAGATTTTCTGTTGAAGTAAACAGGTGATGTTTACTTCACCTGTAATGTCGTGACCATGGGGAAAGGCCCATTGGCGGTGGGGGAAGACCCAGGGACATCCGTGAAACAATGGATGACAGCTCGGAAAGAAAAGACGGCACGCAATAGTGTTAGGGCTAGCACCCTGAAGCACTGCACTGCACAAGCTACAAGTACTAAACAGAGAAAATACCCCCAGGCAGACCGAGGAGGGGGGAGGATAATCTGCCAATAGGAATGGATCACACGGCCAAAGACCCGGACAATGGCATAAAGACTACGAGATTGGATACGGCAAGACAGGAGGGTGAAGCCAAAAGAAGATGCAACATCTGCGGTGGAATATTCAAGAACGAACGTGGCGTCAAAATCCACCAAGGCAAGACCAAATGCAAAGAGCAGCTACAGCAACGCAAAGCACCTGATACTACCCAGAGAGTTATCTCTGAGTTTAAGCACTGCTTGTCAGTCGGCAGAGGACCGGGGTCAGGAAGCAAACCACAGTGCTCTGGACCTCTCTGCTCAACCTGTTCAGGGCACAAGAAGAGGGGGTGAATCCGAAAGTCTAGAGGACTTTGAGAGGAAACCATGCTTGAATCTACCACCAGCAGCAGATCGCAGATGGGCACAATTGGATAAAGATCTGAGTACCATCCTGGACAACACCCTGAAAGGAGATGCAATCAAGAAGATAAAGACCATGGTGCAAGTCGTGCATGCCAAGATGCCTTCGGTGTCAAGGAAGGCAAAACCATCAGACCACCAGCAGGAGACAGCGTTAAATCACAGAATTGCGGAAAGAACTAAGGACACTTCAGAAAAGGTGGGGAAAAGCAGGCGAAGAGGAAAAAGCATCCCTGAATGAGCTAAGCTCAGAGGTTTGATAAAAACCTGGTCAACCTTCGCAGGGCAGAGACAATCCGGAGAAAGCAGTCAGAGAAACGCCGACAGAGGAAAGCCTTTTTTAACCCCTTCCAGTTCACAGCTGGCCTCCTCGGAAAGCCCAAAAGTGGGCGGCTGATGTGTAGTAGAGTAGAGGACAGTGTGGCAGCAGCACATGGCGACCCCAACAGAGACATACCACTGAGGGAATGCCCTTTCCAGCTGCCAACACCTAAGCCACACACTCCGTTCAGCATGGCAGACTTCACCCTCGATGAAGTGAGGGCAGTAGTGGGAAAAGCTCAAGCAGGATCTGCTCCGGGACCATCAGGCACCACCTATAAGATCTACAAAAACTGTCCACAGCTACTGAAGAGGTTGTTGAAGCTTTTACGGACACTCTGGAAGAAGAAGCAGGAACCCAGTCTCTGGACACTCACTGAGGGCTGCTTTGTGCCGAAAGAACTGAACTCGGCAGGGCTTTACCAGTTTAGAGAGATCTCCCTACTAGATGTTGAGGAGAAAATATTCTGGTCCATCATTGCCAAAAGGCTAACATCGTATCTACTTGCCAATGAGTACATTGACCCAAGAGTTCAAAAAGGAGGAGTCCCAGGATACTCTGGATGCTTGGAGCATACATCAGTGATCAGCCAGCTCTGGTAGGAGGATTTGGTTGATTTTCTAGCCATCTTGTATTGACAGGAAGTAGAATTTTCTTCTACTACGACAAAATTGTAGCTTAGGTGTCCCCAAGTGAGGACAAGAGGTCTGAGTTCAGCAGAAATAAGTATTATAGAAACGGCAAAATGTGATGTCCTCGCAGGAACCCCAGGGGACTCAGGAGCCAAAGCAGGACCTATGTTAACAAAATAGTTGTTGAATTAATTGGCAATCTCAATGGGGTCCTCTATGATTTTACTATTAATATTAAACTTATTGTGTGGCAATTTTACAGAAGAGGGCTTATTTATAATTTCAAAATTTCATTTGAATGACATTCCATGTACTTTTCATGTCATTTTAAACAAATTAAATTTCTGTTGATAATGTTGTCTTTTTGATTTTCTCAGCAAAATCACAATATCCGTGGTCCTGTTTATCGCTGCCATGAACTTACTACTAAAGGCAGGAGGAATGCAATGTACAATACAAGACACCCGGCGTGTAGAGCTTTAATGGATGATATAACTGTAATGACTCCATCAATCCAGGGAACTCGGTGGATCCTAAGCTCACTGGAGAAGATGGCTACATGGTCACGGATGCAATTCAAACCAGGGAAATCTAGGAACCTAAGTATCCTGAAAGGAAAGCTGACAAAAACATCTTCAACATTCAAGGCTCTGGGATTCCAACGATTCAAGAACAAGGGATCTGATGCCTTGGAATGTATTATGACAGCACCCTGAGGGACACCGGGAACCCCAAAGACACCAAGGCTCAGCTAACCATCTGCCTCAAGGCAATTGACAACAGCCAGCTACTTGGGAGGTTTAAGGTGTGGAGCTTTCAGTACGGCATCATACCCAGACTGCAATGGCCATTCCTGCTGTACGATTTTCCGATGACTCAATGGAGAGACTGTGCAGTAAATTTGTGCGAAGATGGCTTGGTGTTCCCCCATCTTTCAGCTCAGTCAATCTGTACAGCAAGACCTCCAAGCTCCGCTTACCAGTTTCATCGGTGGTGGAAGAATTCAAAGCCACCAAGGCAAGAGCAGTCAGCACACTGCTTCTGTCTGAGGATGA
>NW_028150851.1:7500-28384 GCF_964638095.1 Poromitra crassiceps | reverse complement strand
AGGTGGGGGCGGAGCGCTTTGGTCACTGCTGGAACTCAGTCAATCAATCAACCCCAAATTGGAGTGAATCGGCCGAGCCAGAGCGCACAGAGAAATGCACAGACTGCTTCTGTTGGAAGTGCTGTATATAGGAGGATTTACGCGAGGTCGAACTACTTGGTATGAAATCCGACAGTCGGAATAATGGCGTTAAAATGGTCGGATTAATGGAGGGTCGACATTATGAGACTACAATGATAAAACTCGCCGTAGACATCAATGGTCGGATTAGCGGGTGGTCGGAGTTATGCCTATGTAATGCCTTATGTCTGACCTATGGGGTGTCGTACTAACGCGTGGACCCCCTGTGTCCGCCATCATAGGCAGCTACCATATTTTGAAAAGACACTGTCACCTCTATCCATAAGTGTTTTGTAGTTTGCCGGTGTGCTTACGTTGTGGTCATGTTCTTCTTTTCATTGCATTCTGACTCTGAGATATATTTGGATTTTGATGTGATTATGTCTTTAATTTATTTATTTATATTGTAATAGGTTTGGTAATTATGTATTTTTCATGTTTTTATATTGTATGCTTTAACATGGACCCCAGGAAGACTAGCTGTTGCCCTGGCATCAGCTGACCACATGACAGGTTTTTAATAATATGTTGAATATGATGTATTTATTGTATATGACCGGAGTTACCATCATCTTAACTCTATGATGTACTTATTTATATTGTAATAGGTTTGGTAATTATGTATTTTTCATGTTTTTATATTGTATGCTTTTATATGGACCCCAGGAAGACTAGCTGTTGCCCCGGCATCAGCTAATGGGGATCCATTCAATAAACAATAAACAATAAACAATAAACAATAAACAATAATCGAAAATCCTAATAAATAAATTAAAGTGTGTGTGTGTGTGTGTGTGTGTGTGTGTGTGTGTGTGTTGGTATGGCTATGCGTGTGTGTTTGGAAAGTTAGCTGCACATCACAGCGTCAAAAAGTAGGCTACCTCTCAGGTGAAAGTTCACCTGGTATTGCAGCTTTTGTGGCTTTAATGGTTTACCACATTATGTTCATGAGAGAGAGGGGGGAGGAGGGAGAGAGAGGGGGTGAGAGAGAAAGAAGGAGAGAAAACCAGCGGAGAAATGTGCCGTTTGCGCTGCAGTCAGAGCACATTATTTTCGGATTAACGAACTGTCGGATTAGTGAGATTTTCGTTGTTGGGCTAACGAGCTGTCGGACTAATGAGATGTCTGTCCAATGGGCCATTTTTCGGACTCGTGAGGTGTCGGACTCGTGAGGTGTGGGACTCGTGAGGGGTCGGACTAGGGGGCAGTTCCCCAACAGCTTGTTCACCAGCATCCGGACAGGAAGCCCTGCATCTTGGATTCTTAATCTTTTCTCATTTCCTCTAAATTGCTTTACTCATTCTGCTCTCTTGTAAATACTGTATGTAGTATTATTAATCTTGCTTCTGACTCAGCCCAGTCTTAGTGCAATTAAGTATCACTCCAGCACTTGGGCTCATTGGTACAGGCTCTTATTGTAGTATCTTTGATGTGCTGATGTGAATTGTTTAATTGTTTGATGTTGTTGTGTTGTTGTTTTTTTACTGTGTGTTTTTATTGGACCTTGTGTCTGCTAATAAAGATTGATTGATTAAACATGTTTGCATTTTGTATGAATTGAGCTGTAGCCTATAGTTTAGGTCTATTTGTTATGATTAAAATAAAGACCATTTTCATGATCACATTTCAGAGATTTGTTCAAGTATTTCCGATATACAAAAGTATTAAAGTATGGAAGCATCAAAGCAGGAGAATTACACAATTTAAAAAAAAACCTTTGTGATATTGCTATGTAAAAATAAATAAATAAAATACATTGATGAAGTAGGAAGACTAAGACCAATGTATCGTCCACTTTAAGTATGCAATCTTTACAGATACTATAAAGAACTGGTGAATAGAGGTCAACAGTCATGTGACGTTTCTTGCCCCAGAAGTGAATTCATTTTCTCCATAGACATTTTGAAAAATCCTTATCCACCTTATTTTTGAATGCCCCACTGTAACAAATAATTGTGGGAACAAGGTCCAGTTTAACGTGACTCATTGTTGCAGCTTGCCATTTCCTTTGTTATACTCGGCTGCAGACCCGAATTATAAACCGGAAGCTGGAGTCCGTTATGAAAGTTATAAATATAGTCACGTTATAAACGACTAACCAACGCTGCGGGTCCATATGGAAACAGTGTTACTCGAAATGGTTAAAAGTTAAATCAATTTGGTCATTCAGTGGCGTTTTACTGCCATGTAAAGTAACTATTAGGCTAGCCGTTAGCATTAGCCACAGTAGCCGACTACCCACAATGCATTACGTTATCCCAGCACCCGAACAACACGGCTGTAGAGCAGAATGGCTCTGCTGTAAAATCCTCATAGACGTTTTTTTTGTCAAGTTAAAACAGTGTAAAAATGACACCGGAAGCGGGAGAAGCACCCATCAGGCATCATGGCAGCTAGAAATAAGGTGGATATAAGGAGTTTTAAGGCTTGAACCAAGCCACCCAGTCTTCAAGCCACCACACTACCTCACCTCTCTCCTCCATATAGCCTGCAATGCTTACAACACTAGGTCAAGTGAGCACATCAAGCTTCCCCAGCTTAGTCAGATACAGATCTGATTTCGGCCGCACCTCCTTCCACTTTGCAGCCGCAAACTCACAACCCTGACATCACTTTCCATCTTCAAACAGAAACTCAACCAACTTGTTGACCACTGTACCTGCTGATTAGCTCCGGATCCCCCACACACACACACACACACACACACACACACACACACACACACACACACACAGAGTGTGAGAGGTGATGTGACGCTCCTCTTGCTTATGAGAGATAGGACATCCCCCCTAAGGGGATCTGTTTCCAACGGAGTCATAACATTGGTGGTGATCTGGGGGAGGTGGTGGGATGAAGCTTCTTTGCTCTGGAGATGCTGGATGAATGCTGATGCTGACACAAGGTGAGTGATGACTGCACAAGTGTGATTTAAGCTGTGGTGATGGGGGCCTTATATAGTACCAGGAGAAGGGCATTTATGATGTCATAACTGACGTCATTTGGGCAACTGACGTCACGCTGCAAAGGTGACGTCATGGAGAAGGTGACGTCGGAGATGGTGACGTCATTTAGTGACGTCATTTGGGCTGAGGGGTATGACAGCATGGGGTGCTCTATTAATGCCTTATTTGGTCTTCCATGATTGAAATTCAGTCTATGACTACACTTCAATCATGAGAGACTCTTAATATAATTTTAACAAACTTTATTGAATCAGAATAGACAGTTTGAGTATGGCGTATGACTCCATGATGTGACGCTCCTCTTGCTTATGAGAGAGGGCGTCGGTGCTGTAAGAGATAGGACATCCCCCAAAGGAATTTAAAGTTATTTCAGGAACAGAGAGAGTGAAAACGGGGGTCATGGAGCTCGCCTGGGGTATGCTTTAGTCAGGTCGTGGGCTGACGGGGGGAGAAATCATGCATGCCGGGAGATGAGGGGCTGACCGGGGTTTTTTAAGGCAAAGCGGGGATGCAAGGGAGTGGATGTGGATAGCCCGGGCATGGGCGCATCGATGAGAAAGGGAGAGTTTGATCACCACCAACGAAGTGCTTGCTGCCTCTTTAGTCATGGAAGGAGGGATCTTTAGGCTGATAATATGGTGTCTTGCTCTGGTCGAATGTAGGATGGATAGGCGTTTGAGGACCAGCGCCCCAGTTGTTGGAGGGAGGCGGAGGACACCCCCTGCGTGGCTGCTGATGTGGCTGCTCCGATCCTGAAGGAGTGGCTGGAATAGTTCTCTGCAGGGATGTTGCATTTCTGGAGTGTGGTCTTGAAGTGAAGGATGAACCAGGATCTCGTCATGTGATGATGGGGAGAGATGAGGAAAAGGGGGGCCGAGGGACTAGTTGGGGGCCTGACTCTAAGGTATCGAATCATGGCCGAGAAGGGGCAGAAGGGAGATTGGATGCGAGCAATGCTTATAGAGCAAGCTCCGCCTACTTTGGTATGTTTCAGGGAGATGCTATAGTGGTCGGGGTGGAATTTTAAATCGGAGAGAGTTATGTCACGTGAGGGTTGAAACGTGGCGGGGGATGTAAACTCGCTGATTCTGAGGAACCCATAAAAGGCCAGGGAAAATACGCACTCTAAGAAGCTGTCTAAAAAGGTGGAGTGAATGCCTTGTCTGAGGCTGGTTAACAAGTGCCGTAATATGGGGAGAGTAATGGGACGCCGGGAGTCGGGGGCAGACGGAAAAGCTTTTGAAATGCCTTTTAATAGTAGTTTAACAACTGGATTTGTAAATAGACTGGGAAAAGCCGGGTCGAGGCACCTGGCGTAAAATTGGATGCCTGCCACTAGGCTGCGAATGTAAGGAGGGCGGAGGTGGCGGACATCTACGCAGAAAGTAATGAAGGCACATACTGTGGGAATTAGAACGGGGTGAACGGGCTGGTTGACGGAGAGGCAGAACATGGCAAACATTCGCCAAGCCGCGTCGTATGCTTTGGTGGTGGAACTGGCCAGTCCTTGCCTAATGTAGGACTGGGCCGAGTGGAGAAAAGGGGTGAGATGGGGATTGTGCTCTATGAGAGCGTGAGGGCAGAAAAGGAGGGGTGAGGTGTCGGAGTCGAGTCTGCTTCGGGGTAGAGTCTGCGGAACGCCTGGAAATTGAAACGGGAGAGGTGATCAGCGATTATGTTAATATGCCCGGGGATGTGCCTGGCGACCATGATAAAATTATGGGTGACGGAAAGCCAGGTTAGGCGCCTAACAAAAGGCATGATGGCCGGGGAAGATGATCGCCCTTTATTGATGATGGCGACTACTGCAGCGTTATCGCATTTGACTGCTATCCTTTTACGTGCCCAGAAGCGCCCCCTTGGTAGACCCCCCCCAAAACTACTGAAAAATCCAGCTAGAACCAGCTTCAAATCGTAGCTGGTCATTAGCTGGTCTTGCAACACAGTCTCACAGAAAATTGTATAATACCAACGATATGGACCAACGTTGCTATTTTACAATTTCGGCTCGAAAAATGTAAAATAGTAACGTTCTGAGAGGTTAGGGTTAGGATTAGAGTAGGGGGAGGGGTTAGAAACAGAAAATCTCCGTAAAACACGCCCAAACCACGCCCACCGCTGTAGACGCATACGTTCCCATTTTACAATTTCTTAGCCGACATTGTAAAATACCAACGTTTGTCCACAAACGTTGCTATTTTACAATTTTTTTGGAGATCGGGTTGGGTCTTGCTGGATTTAGCTGGTGGGCCAGCTTGCTCATGCTGGTTTAACTGGTGATTAGCTGGTTGACCAGCATGACTATGCTGGTGAGATGGCTTCAGACCAGCATGACCATGCTGGTCATGCTGGTGAGATGGTTTCAGACCAGCATGACCATGCTGGTCTGAAACCCCCCTCTGCTTCCAACTCCTCCCTCCGTGTGTGTCTTCTTGGCTGCAGCGGCCGTGTCACAAGCTCGTTTCTGCTGCTGTAACCTCGCGTCACCAGTCTCACTGCTTTGCTGCTGCTGTGCCTGTCTGCGCGGTCGCTCTTTGAGGAAGTCTGGATGGACTCGCTCGCTTCTTGGAGTTTTGGTTGAGAGCTTTGATGAAGCTTTTGCGATTCTGGTCATATTTATGCTGCGTGTTTCAAAGTGTGTTCCACCCATAATCTATTATGCAAATTTGCAATCCCGCACCGCCAGCAATCAGCGCGAAAACGAAAGCGTTTTCGCCAATCCATTTTCATGAGAATGGCTTCGTCACACTGCTTTTTGCTTGCCTTCCTCTAGTCAGGAAAGCACTGTCGCCACTTAGTGGGTCGGTGGAATGGGTTGTACACGTTGTACACGTCCAATACTTATATAAGAGATGTAAAAGGGTTAGATGCACATCCCACGGTCAAAAAAAAAAAATTCATTTTTTTGACGGAGTAATACGTCACTGGCAGTCAACCGTTGGATTTTTTTTGACGGAGTAATACGTCGTTGGCAGTGAACGTGTTAAGACATTTTAATACTTTTGAGCGCCTTAATTTTCCTCAATTGATTTATCAACTTTTAATAGCCAACTTTTCAAGACCCCGTGGACACCCTGATTTATGATTTTTAGAATAGGATTTGTGCACCTGTACAGTACATGAAGAAATTGAGAAAGTGTACAGTTGTGTTTGTGGGAGAGAGAATAAAATCTATAAATCGTCAAATCCTATATCGTTGTCTCTGTGACCTCAAACTCGTACAGTATGTTGTTTTCTCTGACTTCAAATTTGCTGTTACACATTCTACAACTACAAATTCCACAGTCACAGGTACTCAGATGTTTTCTAGATGTGATTAGATATTTTAAATGTAGGTTGTTTACCCTGCAGTTTTCCTCTGCTCTGGAGGGGCTAGTGTATGTCTGTCTGTCTCTCCGGCTGGCGATCTCCTCTGTGCTCCGTTCCGTTCCTCTCCTGTACTGGCTATAAAAAAGGATAAAAACAGCATAGGTCAACTAAACTCTTTCCCAAATGTGCATTTTGTGATGTGATTAGATATTTACCAGCCTACAAGCCAGCAAGCATTGCTACCAGCAACGACAACGTTGGCTGATATTGTTTTCACCTTGTGAGTCGGTGTGTGTCCAGTCAAGTTTATTTGTATAGCCCTAATTCACAAGCATGTCTCAGAGGTCTTTACAGAGAATATGTCTAGCTAAGCACTATCAATAAACAGGATTGAACAATCCTATATTAGAGAGAAGGAGGGAGGGGAGAGGGAGAGATTGGGGGGCGCAAGAATGGAGAGAACATGGGGGTGAGGGGAGAAGAGGGCAGAAAGGGCTTGGCCTGGGCAATACGGTTGAAATCAGTATCACAATAATACATTTTTCGAAACAATGAATATCACAATAAGCAACCTTTAGTAATCCAATTATCAACAACACCATGTGTGTGTGTGTGTGTGTGTGTGTGTGTGTGTGTGTGTGTGTGTGTGTAGGTGTGTGTGTGTGTGTGTGTGTGTGTGTGTGTGTGTGTGTGTAGGTGTGTGTGTGTGTGTGTGTGTGTGTGTGTGTGTGTGTCTGTCATCGTGGCAAAATGTGGTCCTTGAGACACTTAGTCAGAGTTTGTGAACGTGATAGTGTCAAAGCCGTGCAAGATGCAGTCCAAAACTGTACAGGTGTGTAGTATATAAACTGTACAGGTGTGTAGTATATAAACTGTACAGGTGTGTAGTATATAAACTGTACAGGTGTGTAGTATATAAACTGTACAGGTGTGTAGTATATAAACTGTACAGGTGTGTAGTATATAAACTGTACAGGTGTGTAGTATATAAACTGTACAGGTGTGTAGTATATAAACTGTACAGGTGTGTAGTATATAAACTGTACAGGTGTGTAGTATATAAACTGTACAGGTGTGTAGTATATAAACTGTACAGGTGTGTAGTATATAAACTGTACAGGTGTGTAGTATATAAACTGTACAGGTGTGTAGTATATAAACTGTACAGGTGTGTAGTATATAAACTGTACAGGTGTGTAGTATATAAACTGTACAGGTGTGTAGTATATAAACTGTACAGGTGTGTAGTATATAAACTGTACAGGTGTGTAGTATATAAACTGTACAGGTGTGTAGTATATAAACTGTACAGGTGTGTAGTATATAAACTGTACAGGTGTGTAGTATATAAACTGTACAGGTGTGTAGTATATAAACTGTACAGGTGTGTAGTATATAAACTGTACAGGTGTGTAGTATATAAACTGTACAGGTGTGTAGTATATAAACTGTACAGGTGTGTAGTATATAAACTGTACAGGTGTGTAGTATATAAACTGTACAGGTGTGTAGTATATAAACTGTACAGGTGTGTAGTATATAAACTGAAGGCAGAGTTTGAAAGAATGGACGTGATCTGAGCAAGACCTCCCCACACACACTGCGGCTGGTGTGATCCCATCACAGGATGGTCTCTAGTCTAACCTGCACGACTGTCTTCAGCAGCTCTCTCTCTCTCTCTCTCTGTCTGTCTCTCTGGCTGCAGGATGGTCTCTAGTTTAAATTTCAGTCTAACCTGCACGACTGTCTTCAGCAGCTCTCTCTCTCTCTCTCTCTGTCTGTCTCTCTGGCTGCAGGATGGTCTCTAGTTTAAATTTCAGTCTAACCTGCACGACTGTCTTCAGCAGCTCTCTCTCTCTCTCTCTCTGTCTGTCTCTCTGGCTGCAGGATGGTCTCTAGTTTAAATTTAAGTCTAACCTGCACGACTGTCTTCAGCAGCTCTCTCTCTCTCTGTGTCTGTCTGTCTCTCTGGCTGCAGGATGGTCTCTAGTTTAAATTTCAGTCTAACCTGCACGACTGTCTTCAGCAGCTCTCTCTCTCTCTCTCTCTGTCTGTCTCTCTGGCTGCAGGATGGTCTCTAGTTTAAATTTAAGTCTAACCTGCACGACTGTCTTCAGCAGCTCTCTCTCTCTCTGTGTCTGTCTGTCTCTCTGGCTGCAGGATGGTCTCTAGTTTAAATTTAAGTCTAACCTGCACGACTGTCTTCAGCAGCTCTCTCTCTCTCTGTGTCTGTCTCTCTGGCTGCAGGATGGTCTCTAGTTTAAATTTCAGTCTAACCTGCACGACTGTCTTCAGCAGCTCTCTCTCTCTCTGTGTCTGTCTGTCTCTCTGGCTGCAGGATGGTCTCTAGTTTAAATTTCAGTCTAACCTGCACGACTGTCTTCAGCAGCTCTCTCTCTCTCTCTCTGTCTGTCTCTCTGGCTGCAGGATGGTCTCTAGTTTAAATTTAAGTCTAACCTGCACGACTGTCTTCAGCAGCTCTCTCTCTCTCTGTGTCTGTCTGTCTCTCTGGCTGCAGGATGGTCTCTAGTTTAAATTTCAGTTTAACCTGCATGACTGTCTTCAGCAGCTCTCTCCCTCTGTGTCTGTCTGTCTCTCTGGCTGCAGGATGGCAATCTCCTCTCTTGCTCTCCTCTCCTACTCTCTCCTGTTGTGGTTATTACAAAAATTAGACAAACAGCATAGGTCAACTAAAACCTAACCAAAATCTGCATTGTGTGATGTGATTAGATATTTTAAATGTAGGTTGTTTACCCTGCAGTTTTCCTCTGCTCTGGAGGGGCTCGTGTATGTCTGTCTGTCTCTCCGGCTGGCGATCTCCTCTGTGCTCCGTTCCACTCGGCTCCTCTCCTATACTGGCTATAAAAAAGGATAAAAACAACATAGGTCAACTAAAACCTAACCCAAAGTTGCATTTTGTGATGTGATTAGATATTTTCAAATATAAATATAACCTGTGTGAGTGTCTCCTCTGCTGTTCTCCAGGGGCTGTGTGTGTGTGTGCGTTTGTCTCTCCAGCTAGTGATATCTGTGCTCCACTTCTTTCCTGTCCGGATTAGAAAATACAGACAGCATAGATCAGAGGTTCCCAAACTCAAACCAAGTACCACGATGTACCAGACCAAATTACCACTTTCCACTGCAGATATCCCCCCTTAAAAAAATCACTGATTTAACCATGTAATAGCATCAGAAAGGCTAAGTTGACATGGTAGGCTAAGGCTACTAATTGTGAGCCAGACCCTAAATAACCAACACAACATTTAGCATGTACAATGTAATAGGCTATGTGTCTCTATAGGCGGGTGCACAACGCACACACCCTGCTTAGAGAGCAGCGCACACACATGCTGTCATGCCCGCGGGAACATAGCCTAATTCTGTTGTCCCTCCATGCGCCCTGCAGCTGTGTAAAATGGCATACGAAATACTTATGAATTCCAATAGGATAAGCTTGCCTGATTAACTGAAAACAATTAAACAATAACGAAAAAAATAATATCCTAACGAAAATAGAAGTCTAATCAAGTAAATAGCCTTCAGAAAGCATCAGTAAAAGCCCTGTTCTAATTCTGCTGCGCTGCTGAGACGCACAGTGTGCGACTGAAATGTCTGCACTTTTGTGCCATATTCCACAATATCCAAACTTCGGAATGGCGGATCCTTTAGAAAAAAGATAGTTACCCTATCTGCCAATTGATTAGCTTCACACTGTTCAATAGGTTGCAGAAACTGAGTGTGTTTTCTGCCTGCGGCCTATGGTGCATGCGGCCTGTGCTAGCATCAATTTGCTAGTAGAGCTCACATACAGACAAAACAAATGTTAATTTGACGCGTACACAAACAAAATACAATGTTAACCTGCATGCTTAATATATCCCTTGAAAATAAGCAATAAAGTTACTTACAAAATTCCAGAAAATCGTGTCGGCAGGGTGGTTGCATCCTGCAGGTTTCCGTCTGTCTAGAGAGAGGCGTGTACAGCTTTTGGTTTGATCCAGCCAAAGGGACTTTATCGCGCTTTATATTAGAAATCCACTAGACGTCAACGTCAAGAGCACCCCCCTTCTTATGTGATGGTGGACTAGTCAAAAAAACACTGTGATCTGATTGGCTGCAGGGCATAGGCTGCATACTGCGCGCAGTGTCCTGACCTGGCTGCAATGAACCGAGGAGACGGCTTTATTTTCTGATTTGACCAAAATGTACGCTTATGTAAACTTTGTAGACGATGGCGAGAGGGATACTGTCAATATCGAGGACATCAAAGGCTTGGATACAGCGGACTTCAATCCTCATGGAGTTTATTGGGTTCGCTGGAAAAGTGAAGATTTCTTCAAGGGACAAATTCTCATTATGAAAGGTAGGTACCTGTTGCCTGATTTGCATCAAACTCTGACAGACTGCTGCATGATATAATTAATTTTTTTTAACGTTATATCAGGATGAAGACGAACGCTAAGATTTAAATTGGGATATAATTTGCCTGCACAGAATTGTATGGCTTAGTTATTACGTTATGACTCCTCCCGCGTAAAATAGAAGTTGCGCGCGGGATATCAGTCTCTTTGTATGACGTTACCGCGTAAAATAGGAATCATCCTGTATTGGGAAAGTAAAGATGTTCCTGATAAGGCCATTTTGTAGAGGTAGAAAAAAGAACGCTGCTTGGCTTCAGGAGATGTCAGACATGATAAGGCCATTTGTTCCATATAAGGAATCCTAAAATAGGCTTTCTCTTTCAAGTGGTATTGGTCCGACTGGTAATTGGTCCGACCTCCCATTAGTCCGATCATTAGCGTTAAGGTTAGGGTTAGGGACAGCTGATCAATGAAGAAATATAATAAATATGCTATTATACTATTCTAACTATTTATACTTTGTATTTGTTTATTCAATCTATGAAAGAATCAACAGAATGTACAGGCTGTAAACATGCATCTGACTGAATTTCATTTATTCAATAACAAATAAAGATTTACAAATTAAATGTACTGATTATATATATATATTTATATATATATTTATATATATATATATATATATATATATATATATATATATATATATATATACACATATATATATATATATATATATATATATATATATATATATATATACATACATATATATATATATATTTATTTATATATATATATATATATATATATATATATATATATATATATATATATTTATATATATAGAGAGAGAGAGAGAGTATTTTACATAATGTGCGGGGTTTCTATCTGATGTGTGTCCCTGTTTAAGAAATGTGTTATACAATTATAAAATCTTCTTGCTGTGTCGTAGAAACTGCTGAGGAGATAAGTCAACTTGTCAAAAGCACAAAACGTTGGAGGATTCCAAAGATCCTGGACCCGAACCCCCCTGAGGAGGGAAAAATCGCACCAGTCGAAAAGGAGAAGAAGGAAGCAAAAGCTAAGATGGTAAGTGCATTTGAAAAGTAAATCTAAAATTGGATAGCATAACACAACTTTTGGAGAAGGCACAATTTTCATGGAGCACACGTCCATAGCCTCTAAAAATAATATAACTATCTAATTATCTATCAATCTACTAATGTCTATGTGTGGGGTGTGTGTGTGTGTGTGTGTGTGTGTGTGTGTGTGTGTGTGTGTGTGTAGATGCACCAAAAGTCAAGTGTCGCTGGAGGCAAGGAAATTAACCTGCATGCCATCCTTGAAGAAAGGAAGCAACAAATGCAGGCGGACCACCGCACTCTCCCAAGGGAGCGTGTCCTAAGGGATGACGAGGCGACAGATTCAGGCACAAGTGAAGATGAGGTGGTGCCAAAAAAGTTACTGACTGCAGCCCAAACAGAAAATAAATCCCTGAAGAGAAAAATTGACAAAATGCAGGGGAAGGTGAATGATCTCAAGGAAGAGAATGACAACTACCGGAGCATGAACATGAAGCTCCAAAAATGCCTGATGTCAAACCTTAACCCCACATGTAAGTAGGCCTTTTTCTGTCTTTGAAAAACATCAGTAGAGTGTGGCCTACTTAAAAGAAAGATGGGGAAGGCTCTATGATATTGAGAAATTATGTAAATATTATATATTTGTCTGTGTGTTTTGAGATATAACGAAAAAAACGGTTGCAAAATCCCAACAGCTTTTATTATTTGTGTATGTATGTGTATGTATATGTATGTATACAGTACATTGTCATTGTGATAGCTTGGATTCTTGCCTATCTAGCCCTGCTGTATGAGTGAATCAGCTTTCGTTTAAGTCCTTCCCTGTCACAAGGAGAGCTTCACCAGGAGTTCAAGTGTCAACATGCATTCCAGTGGCTTGGAATTATTTTCTAACATAGCAAGACCCTGTGTATCCTGATATGGGATATGCGTGCTAGTGCTATGCACTGTGTTGACACAGGACAGTGTTTTGGCAGGAAAGAGCTCCACCATTTTGAATCTTAGTGGCTGCATTGCCTGATTCACCTGAAACAGTAAAATGTGAAAAGAGAGAAGGTCTGCACACTGAACGAGCTCCTATTTACCTTTTATTTAGCCATCCAGCAAAACAGAGTAGTGACGTTTCGAGCACACACGCTCTTCCTCAGTCAGGTCTGAGGAAGAGCGTGTGTGCTCGTTCTCTTTTCACATTTGACTGTTTTTGGTTCCTGCACCTGCCTTATTGTTTGCGCGACTACCTTTTTTCTAACTCACCTGAAACAGCAAATACGGCTATATAGGGAAACATTTGAACTATCACTATAAATTCTATAGCTGACTTCCATTGTGCAATAATTGTGTTTTCTTTTTTGTCCCTCACATGTCAACTTCAGCATCTTCGGATGACAATTGGTCTCTTAAGAGTCCAACTCGTTCATCTGCAGTGCAAGGTGTGTTCCTTTGAAAGTTGTGCATATTGGCTTATCCTATCACTTGCAGGCATGACACCTTTGTTTCCAGATGTTCGATATGGTTAATATATGTGACAATGTCTATCTCACTGTAACAAGTTTGCAACCACAGTAGGCTAAAACCCCATAACGTAACTATCCCCTACCACCCATCCCATCAGGTTCTTTGGATAGCACCCCACGGGCCGTTCCTGAGCCAGAGTCCAGTCAGGGGGCATCTGCAGTGCAAGGTGCGTTCCTTCGAAAGTTGTGCATATTGGCTTATCCTATCACTTGCCGGCATGATCACCTTTTGTTTCCAGATGTTCGATATGGTTAAAGGAACACTTTGTCCATTTCCAACCAGCTTTCTATCATTACACCATCAGTAGTATCAGAAAACTGTTAACGGTTGTGAAGTCATTCATTTAGTTTGACAGTTATTGAGAGTTGATTTGAGTTAAGGTGTGCACCAGTGACATCACTAGTCCACAACTTTAACTCAAATAAACCCTCAATAACTGTCAAACTAAATGAATGACATCACAACCGTTTTCTGATATACTACTGAGGTTGTAATGATACAAAGCTGGTTGGAAATGGGCAAAGTGTTCCTTTAATATATGTGACAATGTCTATCTCACTGTAACACGTTTGCAACCACAGTAGGCTAAAACATCATAACGCAACTATCCCCTACCACCCATCCAGCATCATCATGTTCTTTGGATGGCACCCCACGGGCTGTTCCTGAGCCAGAGTGCAGGCAGGAGACCTCTGCAGTGCAAGGTGTGTTGTAAAAATTCTACCTGTGCAAAACGTAGTCTCGAGAATTTATGGAAAACATTATTATTATCACATCATTGATGGATTTTCTTTGCGTTCTTTAGTTGTCAAAATTCTCGACATTGAGAAACGGCTATGTCGAAACGTTAAATAAACTGACCTGGGAGCTAAACTACTTTTCAGTGTGCAGACTCTATTTAATTTTGTAAATTTATCAGATTTTTGTCCTGCACCTTACCTGTCTGAGTTGATGTGCGCGCTTTACTTCCTTCTTCTTTAGTTGTCAACACTGGATTCCATGGATCTGAAGTACTCGAGAGCAAGTACGTCATCAAAAACAACAAGGTGAGAGATTCTATGACTACAGTTACAAATAGTTTTGCCCTGCTGGCATGTGGGAGCCTGGTGTTTTTGAAGTTAGCCTGTATTTCTGACTTCTCTAACTTGGTGTCTCTTATTTACAACCGATTGCAGTATATTTAAACTTGGGGCAGGGTTGGACAATCAGGCTAATCACGGTGCTTAAACATGGCCAGCCCTGCCCAACCGGTAAGCTGGACGAATGACGCCAAACACACCTCCACACTGCAACATGCCAGACAGTAGGCTGATCTCTGAGCCACAGCTGCAGACACAGAGCAGGAAATTATTTGCTTTGCAGATTATTTAATACCAAAAAAAATTTAGAGAAAGTAGAGAAATGTCTCATTGAACAAAACATTTGCCTAGCCCTACACACAAATTACACTGCTTCATGTAACCATGGGATCATGTCTATGTTCCCCGGGTTCTATATTCCCCGTTTTTCACTAACCCTAAACCTAACCTCCCCCAGACCCTAACCCAAAACCTAACCTCTCCCACCCCCCACGCCTAAACCTAACCTCCCCCAGACCCTAACCCAAAACCTAACCTCTTCCAGGGAACATAGAAAGGGTTCTATGTTCCCCGGTCCCACAAAAACGGGGAACATAGGACCCGGGGAACATAGGGATGACCCCGTAACCATTACTCTTGCTTTGTGTGTCTCTTTATTTTTTAACAGATCCATATTGGTGAAGGGGTCTGGCTCCAGACTGGTCAGTGGCAGGTGGTGAAGCGGAACACGAAGGACTCACTGTTCGTTAAGGAGCTTGCTGTTGCCATCTGGGGGACGTCAACACTGGCAGGGAGTTCCTTGGAGGGGAAAATCTGCCCAACAACCAAGCAAACGCCAAAGCCGCCTCTTTCACCTAGCAAGGTGATGGCATTGAAGGGTAAATAGAAATCTCCCTCCTTTTTCTTTTTTTTTACTAAAAGGTTCAGCAGCCAATTACTGCATACGTTTATGTCTGGTGACTGCAGTTTGAGTCAACCCTTCCATTGAGTTTTGTTTGGTTAAGTAATTACCTCTCAGCCAACATGGAGTTTGAGCAAAGGACCTATTTAATATTTTAAAGATTAGTCAGTTTCATGTAATTAATTAGGGCAGGAGTGTCACACATGGCCCGAGGGCCAGAACCAGCCCATCAAAGGGACAAATCCGGCCCACAGGATGACTTTGCAAAGTGTAAAAATTTTGCTGAGTCCTTCCTGCAAAGTCCTTCAATCAAATGTGGTGAAAAGAGGTACCAGGTTTCAGGAGCAAGTTAAATATTCAGTAGGCTATTCATGTTTTCTGTATTCATCACTAAATGGTAAACTATTTGTATTAACCTTGACTATAAAGATGTGACAGTTGCCATCAATTGTAATGCACAGTTGCAGATGGTAGATTTGATCATTTGTTTGATGGTAGCTGAGATAACCCTATACGAAAACGTGTTTGTAAAATGTACCTACAATTCTTTACAGTAAAAGAAACAGGACATTTTGAGGTTTTGGCATTTATACGTTATACCAAATTGGGTCATTTCTGATATATTACTGATGTTCTAATGATACAAAGCTGGTTGAAAATGGGCGGAGTGTTCCTTTAAGTGATAGGTTTGAGTTTTTTTGTTCCCTTTTAATCCAGTAACGGTACAGCGAACTGGATGTGTATATATAATGTACACATCATTTCTAAATTCGCTCTCGCTCTCTCTCTCAGGGTCTTTCAAGGATTGGCTGCAGGCCCAAAACCTGCCAGAGGAGGAACTGAGGAAGAGACTTTCAAGGGCGGGCCGATACATAACAGAGAAGATAATGGACATTAACAGAAAGAAGAAAAAGCCCCCAGCCACAGGTTCCCCAGATTTCTAATCTAACTGAACCTACATCAGGGTGCAACATAATTAAACTACATTACATTGTGAACTGTAGTGTAATTGTGTTGCACCCTGACTCAGTGTTCACAAGCTAGTTCACAAGCTCAGTTCGGTTTCACTGTGTGAATAGTGTTTTTCGTTATTGTTGGCGTCATCTTGTTCATGTACAGCCTTTTTTTTATGCTTGCTCTGCTCATCATTTGTTCTGTTTATTGAATAATTAAACGATATACCAGTAATAGAGATTGATAAATAAAGATTTTCAAAGATTTTCAAAGACATTTTAATAGTTTCTGTTCTTTATTTAAATTTTCTAAATGGCATATTGGCATTATCTGGTATATAGTAGATAAACATGCATCTTGTTGCAAATGTTGGAGAATGTTTTAATTTACACTTTTAAAGACATTTGAGAAGCTATACTTCCTTTGTAAACCACTGTAAACAAAATGTTAGCAGGTGCTGGTCTCACCAATAGGAGCTTGTAACAATAGGAGGTGGTAACTGGTAGGAATCATGCCTGGTACAGTAATAAGAGCTGGTGATAATCTGAGATGGTAATTCAATAGGAGCTGGTAGCTGGTGTCAACAGCTACCAGGTCAGGGCAGGTAGCTGGTTTGCCCTGACCTGGTAGCTGGTAGCTGGTGTCACCAAGTAGCTGGTAGCTGGTCTACCAGCTGTCACCAAGTAGCTGGTAGCTGGTCGACCAGCTGTCACCAGTAGTAGCTGGTAGCTGGTCTATACCAGCTACCAGCTCAAACCAGCTGTACAAAACCGACCTTAAACCAGCTGTCCAAAACCGACCCCAAACCAGCTATACAACCTAGCTGGAACTGGTCAGCTGGTTCCAGCTACCAGCTCAAGCTGGATTTTTCAGTAGGGGTGCGCGCCGAGGACAGAGAGAGATGGAGAGAGCTTAGGTCGACAGAGTCCACATAATATGTCGCGGAGATTATGGTGCGCTCAAGTGCAGCAGGTATTTTTGCACGTAAGAGGTGCTTTTCAAAGCTCTGAGCGCAAAGTAATTGCACCATGCTGACGATAGGTGTAGGAGCCAAAAAGTAAAGTTTTCATTTGCGTTTGTTTGACGACGATTGTAAGTGATGAGGTCACTGTCAGCAGTGTAATGGAAATCGTGATGTCACTGTTGAGAAAACTGGGAATTATGACATCATCGGTGATGTCGCTCAGGCGGTAGCCGCCATGGTATAAATGTGTTTAGTTTCGAATAGTTCAGTTTAGTTTGGATTCTTAGTTGAAGCGTGTAAGGCTAGAAGGAAGTCAGTTTTTGACCTTACTTCAAGATCGTACTTCAAGGTGTTTGAAAAGGTTAGTTAGGTGACAGCTGGCTAGCTATAAAGAACTTAGCGCTTTTGCGACGATAGGGCCCTTGGTGTCTCAAAGCTTCCAAATGAACTCACCTGCTTCTCTGTGTCTACATCTTTGTGATTGGTCTAGATTTAATAAGGGACATTAATAAAGGATAATGGCAATTTAAATGATTAGCACATCTTCCACCAGAGAGGGAGCTGATCAGTCAAATATCTGCTGTAGTGTTTGGCTGCATTAAAAGCCTGCAGACTCTCTGCCCTCCATGACACATGGTTAAACTACTGCTTAACAGCATTCTTCTTCTTCCCCATCTGGCAGCCAGGAACACTTTGAGAATAGAATATATAGAATAGAACAGAATAGAATAGAATAGAATAGCATCAGTGTTCATTTACAGCACATCTAACAGCAATTACACTCAGAATAACTCACTAACTCACTGTTCATTTACAGCACATGTCACAGTGCAAAGAGGAAAGAACATCAGAGCACAATGAGGTCAGTACTCTGTATCAGCAAGTACTCCAGATGAAGTACTCTCTACTGTGTCTCTAAAACCAGCAGGTGGCAGTGTTTCTTCATTTGTCAGCACCTGAGGCCACTGAGCTTCTCTTTCAGCAAGCAGCATTCAGCAGCTCAAGAGAAGAGGAGAGAAATCCTTCCATTGACCTTTTTCATCAGCAGCCATTTTGCATCTAAAAGGCAGGAAGTAACACAGGTGCAAGCAAAACATTAATGAGGGTTTCCAACTTCCAATCCATTTAAGTGTTCCAGTGCTGTTTGGGTTGCACCTGTGTTACTATTGCTCTATTGACATCGTGAAGGGCAATTTTTCTGAAAATGAGCCAATGACACATCCTTTGCATAGGTCAGGATCCATTAAACTGAGACCACTGATGCTTTTAATTAAAGCACGTGACAGTAGCAGGCTGGTAGCAGGGCACTGCCAAGGTGGCCTAAAACTGGTTTTATGCTTACGTGAAATCACCAGCGCCGACTGCGCCGAGGGGTCCCCGCAGCTGGCCGTCCTATCGGCGCAGCTCGGCGGAAGGGGGCGTGCATCTCCTCGAAAATGTGACTCCGCGGCGTCAATGCGGACGTGACATGACCAGCACGAGAGCTGTGATTGGCCGTTGCCTTGGGCTGCGCACATATCCGCTGACGTACTTGTTGTGAGGAATGAGGAAATGCCATTTCCTCATTTAACAGTGCTTGTCCCTCATCTAGCAAAGCTTTCTGCAGGCTCACCGGAATGAGTTTTGAAATAAAGGGACAATAAAATGTCCCCCCACCGACATGATTGAAAGTTCTTGGTAAACGACATGATAACGTCATATGCAATGTACCACAAGCCACCTGGTGTTTTGGACGTGTACCGCAACCAATGCACTCAGTTACGTTCGAGTATGCACAGTCTCGCTGGCAAGCAGCCGCCCTGGAACTACTTTTAAGTAGGGGGTGCTCTAAGGAAGGGACTCTCGGCACTGCCCGCCAGGGCCATATTTAGAGGAATATTTAATTTTAAATTAACATCAGGATTATACTGTTGTGATGTCATTATTCAGTATCTTCTCCTTTTCTCACTCACTTTCATGTAAGCACCTGCTCTCCCTTTAGTCGTTTTACACTACAACAGACAGCAACACAGGGATAAACACTGAACTTATTATTATTATTATTATGGAAAACCAGATTATGATGAAAATCAAACACTTTTGAAGAGAGAGCGTATGAAATAAGATTAGAGCTGGGAAGTACAAACTGTTTTTTAATGCATTTTGTTGCTCTTATAAACACAGGACAGCCCAACAAAGCACACAAAACAACATCCACTTACATACAGAAACACTCAAATGAAATCCTCAAAACTCAAAACCTTTAGCACAGACTGAGCAATTAAATTGTGCCTCATCATGTGCCCATGACACATTGAATCAAAATAAATTAATAAATCAATCAATCAATCAATCAATGTAAATTTCTATTCAATTCAATTTCAATGCATTTGTTCAAAAGGGGACAGTGTACATTAATGAACATTTTAGCAAAATGTAAATGCACGACAATTGCAGTCACAAGACTGATTTACATTGTTAGTCCCCCTGCCAGAAGGTACAGGCCTTGTGTCCTGATAGGGAAAAAGAACAAGGTGCAAATATACAGGATTAAAATAACATCTTATCTCTAAAGACAAGTGCAGCAAGAGAAAGAGAGCTAGCTAACACACAAGTATACAATCAGAATAACTATACTCTACATATCTACATATAGAGATTTAAACAACAAATATGAAAAGAAAGAAATGTACAGCAAACTACCCACATAGCAATACAGTAGAACCATTCTAGTTCTTTACCCCTAACTATGTGTACAGGTTTGAGTGGACTTCAGCCATCTCTTCATTTGACCTTTAAACATGCTCAGCGTCTCTGAGAAGGAGAGCTAGCTAATACACAATTATAAAATGGCTCTCTCAATTCAAGCAATCTGATTGGTTCACAGCCATTGTATAATTCCAGTAACCGAGTTCAATAACCCATGGCCATGGGTTATTGGTTGCCATGGCAACTCTCTTACTAAAAGGCAGCGCTGCGCTCGAGCCAAACAGCTTTCTCCTGATCTGCTGTATGGAGGGTCACTAGTCCTTAAAGTCTTTGTACAATGAGTCATTATGGACGCATGATGGCGCAACTCTCTTACTAAAAGTACCTCAAAAACAAAATGGCGGAGACACCTTTCAGATCCTTGTGAATCGATCTTCGCTTATAACTTTACTAATACTTCGCAGAAAATGATGTTTTGTACAAGAATAGACGCGGGCTAATGTCTTAACCCCTCTCTCGCGCGTCCTCACTCTTAACCCTGCATTTCTAAATAAGACGTAACGTTACTTGGTGTCCGCATACGGCTCTGGTGTCGGCCTTTGCAAAAGCTCTCAGCAAGCGCCAGGATTGGCCAATGTCGACTTCAGTCTCCAGAACGATCCAATCAAATCACCCGCACGTCTATCTTCTTGCTAGAGGTCCCGCCTTACAGTAGTGTTTCAACTGACTCTATCAGAATAAAATGCCAGTCGGACTTATAGTATTATTATTATTATATTATTATACTTGGAACCCTTTTATAAAAGCAATATAGCACTCGAGCAGCGTGTGTTGTGGAATATATCCCCCTGATCAGTTGTTATCCCACTCGGCCTGCGGCCTCGTGGGATAACAACTGATCAGGGGGATATATTCTTCACAACACACTGGCTCTCATGCTATATT
>NW_028150852.1:0-28431 GCF_964638095.1 Poromitra crassiceps | reverse complement strand
AGAAAGGTGAGCTACGCATGTGGATTGTCAGCATTTCAAGGTTGGCTCTTGTTGTGTAACTACTGACGTAAGCCCTACTCGTCAATACAGCTTCATCCCAGCGATGACCTACAGTACACAAGTAACAAGAGGCAGGGAGACTTAAAGGAGATTGAAAATGATAGATGACATTTTTGGTTGATAGTGAAATGGTGTGATGTACCCAGGGTCAGCAGTCTCGAGATATCTTTGTCATAAAATCAGAAATGAGTTATTTAAATTGTTTTGCGACATCTGGCGCTGTGGCTTCTTAAAGAATGAGATATGGTATTACGGCGTGTTTCCATTAGGATTTGTGGATTGTCATAAAACATGCATGTCTTCTTCCTGCTTCCTGCGACCAGACGTAACCGGCAGGCAGCTAGCTGATTATTCTGGAAGCAGAGCAAATTGAAGACACATGTGCTTAGCCTAGCATAAGGAAGCACTTGAGGGCAATCCGGTTTCCATGTAAAGAACTTTGGATAGATTTGACAGCTCAATTATTGGGCCTGTTACCTGTCATGTAAGGAACGAATCGCCCTCCACGGCTGACATTTCAATTAGTGTTGCTCTTTTTTGCCTCTCCTGTCAGCCCTCGCCAGCCTAAGGCTCAGGTCAGAAAGTAGTGAAGGGGAAATTGGTGGATTTTGGCTTCTATTGTGAAGGGAGGGCAGGGAGAGGGGAGACACCTCTGATTAGGGGACAGCATCTGCTTGACACAGATCTATGAGTGGCTGAAACGCTGTCTCTCTCTCTCTCTTTCTAACACCCATTCTGTTGTCTCTCTCCCTTCACGGCTGATCACTTAAGTGCAGGCAGTGGCGAGGCGGTAGTGACAGCGAGGTCAGAAGCCCTCAATATAGTCTGGGCTCCCAGACAATTGGAGATCTCCATCTACCAATCCTCTGGGAACTCCTTGTCAAAAGTTGTTGTTTGGATGGCGGCGAGAACGTCCGCTAAAAAATCAAATACCCCTTTGTCAAGGACACACTTTTGTATTTTTTTGGGATAGGGACAATGCCATCCAACGTACCAGTAGTTTAAATACAGAGCATGAAACGAAGCATGATGTGCTGCACAGAGTTGATAGCTATTGCTAATATCAACTCTTGCTGGAAATGATGCTCTCTGCTATAGAGCCGCCCTAAAGACATTGGATTGGTTCTGCCATGCATTGTTTTCCCAGATTTTTCTCCCATTTTCTCCCCAATTGCACTCGGCCAATCCCCCTGCTGTCCCGGTCATTGCCCCACCCCCTCTGTCGATCTGGGGAGAGCCGTAGACTAGCACATGCTTCCTGACAGCGAGGAGTTTCACATAGCACGTAGCGCGTGGGAGGATGAAGCTATTCCCCCCAGTTCCCCTCCCCCCTGAACAGGCGCCCCAACCGACCAGAGGAGGCGCTAGCGCAGCGACCAGTACTTATACCCCACCGGCTTCCCACCCGCAGACACAGCCAATTGTGTCTGTAGGAACATCTGACCAAGCCGGAAGTACCGCTATGGGGAATTGAACCCCGGCCCCCACGGTGGTAGGCAAGTGCTTCTACCTCTACACTACCCAGACTCCCTCATGCAGTTTTTTCTTAGCTCTCAAATGGTTTCAACCCAGTTTGAACGCTGAAAGCTGGAGAAAGTGCTCAGTCTCTAGTTGAGCCATTCGGATAGAGACTGAGAACTGAGTCTAGTCTCAATATAGCTGCCGAGTCGCGCATACCGGCAGCACGCCTCTCCCCCCGCCGACTTTTCCCGGCCCTCCCTATCACTGGTGCCAGCTGAAAGCATTGCTGCTGTGAAGAGATTAGGCGTTAATACTGAACCCCTCTGGAAAAGAGAAAACCTAATATTAATAGTCACCAAATGGCGGTCCATGGTGAAGGCCGTCACACTGATATCTCAGTGTAAACAGGTCCATGGTGAAGGCCGTCACACTGATATCTCAGTGTAAACAGGTCCATGGTGAAGGCCATCACACTGATATCTCAGTGTAAACAGGTCCATGGTGAAGGCCGTCACACTGATATCTCAGTGTAAACAGGTCCATGGTGAAGGCCATCACACTGATATCTTAGTGTAAACAGGTCCATCGTGAAGGCCATCACACTGATATCTCAGTGTAAACAGGTCCTGTTTACACAGGTCCAGGGTGAAGGCCGTTACACTGATATCTCAGTGAAAACAGGTCCATGGTGAAGGCCGTTACAATGATATCTCAGTGAAAACAGGTCCATGGTGAAGGCTGTCACACTGATATCTCAGTGTAAACAGGTCCATAGTGAAGGCCGTCACACTGATATCTCAGTGTAAACAGGTCCATAGTGAAGGCCGTCACACTGATATCTCAGTGTAAACAGGTCCATGGTGAAGGCTGTCACACTGATATCTCAGTGAAAACAGGTCCATGGTGAAGGCCGTCACTCTAGCTGTGTTTCCTTTACCCTCAGAAATGCGTAAAATCTAAATATCGCAATAAAAATCGGGTAATGGAAACACGTAAATTTAGAAAAACCTCCCAAATATCGCAAAAAGTGTTTGCGCTCTCATGAGGTGGTTTTTCAGACGTGTCGATATAGCAGCATATCGCTAAAGTGTAATGGAAACACATTTTCCGCATTTGCACGTCATGTAACCCTAGTGACCAAAATATTACATAGGCTAGATTCTAGCCTATGTAATATAGGCCGCTAGAACATAGAAATACAATAATTATCATTCAATCATCATTCATGCTGTCAGGACTGTTGACCAACTTGCATCTATCCATCCAGCTGCAAGGAGTGAGTTGAACTTGATACGCAAATCATATGGAAACCTATTTATACTAAGCCTGGTGGGTCTGTGTCTGTAACATGGTGTCATTCATTCACCAAATAAAATAAAATAAATTACAAAAACTGTTTTACTGACTCATAATATATTTAAGCAATATAGCATGAGAGCCAGTGTGTTGTGGCTCTCATGCCTGCGGCCTCGTGGGATAACAGCTGATCAGCGGGATATATGCCACAACACACGCTGCTCGAGTGCTATATTGCTTTTATAAAACGGTTTCCAAGTATGATAATATAATAATAATAATAATACTATAAGTCCGACTGGCATGTCATTCTGATAGTCAGTTGAAACACTACTGTAAGGCGGGACCGCAAGAACGTGCGGGTGATTTGATTGGATCGTTCTGGAGACTGAAGTTGACATTGGCCAATCCTGGCGCTTGCTGAGAAGCTGAGAGCTTTCTGGAAAGCCCGACACGCAGCTCGAGCGCAGCGCTGCATTCTCAGCGCTTGCTGAGAAGCTGAGAGCTTTCTGCAAAGCCCGACACCAACTAACGTTACGGGGTTAAATGCGGGGTTAACAGCCTTTTTTTTGCAAAGAAGAGATTAGCCCGCGTCTATTCTTGTACAAAACATAATTTTCTGCGAAGTATTAGTAAAGTTATAAGTGAAGATCGATTCACAAGGATCTGACAGCTGTCTCCGCCATTTGTTTTTTCTACATTGTCATTTGAGGTAACCAAAGCCTTTTAGTAAGAGAGTTGCATGGCCATGGGTTATGAGTTGCGTGGCCATGGGTTATGAGAGTGGGTTACGGGATTTATATGATGGCTGTGAACCAATCAGATTGCTTGATTTGAGAGAGCCGTTTTATAAATATCCATTATTACACGTTTAAATGCTGTTTATGAGGATTAATGGGCGATTTATGTTGTAAAATGTGGGCGCATGGGATTGTGGGTAATATTTTGGTCAGGGGTAGACTAATATTTTGGTCACTGGCACCATCTACTGGATGATAATGGAACATGGATCGATGATTTGTTTTTTTAGATGTTTTGTCCGAGCTGCCTTCGTCTTGTTTTAAATAGTCACGGCAGCAGCGGCAGCAACCGAAATCACAACACCAAGGAGGTTACGCAGTAGGCCGTCCATCTTCCTTAAAGTGGAGTCTCGCGAGAAGAGATTTTATGAGATTCTACGAGATCTCGGAGACGGGACTTCAAACTCAACTTCAATGGAAACGCCTGCAAGTCGCAATTGTACTTTGTCAAAATTGTATAAATATCGCAATTATTTTGCGAAAAACTAATGGAAACACAGCTACTGATATCTCAGTGTAAACAGTTCCATGGTGAAGGCCGTCACACTGATATCTCAGTGGAAACAGAGACTATTAGAGAGGGGCGTCTTAGGCATTAGGCATCGTGGTCGAGATCCATTAATAATGCAAATTAAACATCCGCTGGCGCCTGCGCTAATTAAGCGTTAGTCTGGTGCCAGCGTGAGGGAGACGCAGGGAAGGACTCGCGCGCTCTCATTAGAAGTCCTTGAATCTGGAGTCTGACCTTGTTCTCGCTCATCTCTTTATTTTTGTCCCTCTCTCTCAATCTATCTATCTCCCTGTTACAGGGAACATCTCTCTCCCTGTTACAGGGAACATGACTCTGCAGACAGAGCCCCTTTATAAAAAGGAAACGCTTTCTGTTTTTTGGAGGGAGCCACTCCTACTCCCCCCTTCTCCACTCCCCGGAGCCTGTGTTACCTCACCTCCATGCTATGGGAGCTTTGCAGACAGCATACCTTCTCGGAGGCCGGAGATATCCAAGCCGCTGTTGTCACCGCTCTCTGGCATCAGGACGCCTTGGTCTGTCTAACCCCTGGACCGTGACGCTAACTCTTATCCCCGGGTGATAAATGAGGGCATTATCCTTGTGTTTCGGTCTTAAACGGGCATAGGGTTACAGCGCGGCCTCAGGTGTTGAGTGTCTGACCCATATTTATAGGATGTGGCGGGTAAAAAACTCCCCGCTTATTTTTGGACGTTGCCGTCTCTCGGTCATCCCCCCTCACTCTTGTCTATTTCTTCTCCCTGCCAGGTTATTGGTTACACTAACATGCCGGGCATAGCAGAAAGCTAAAATTGGGGGCGGTTGTCATGGTTTTGTCACATGACGTCTGAATTACTTTGGACCTGACTCATGTGAGAAATCATGTGGTTTTACCTAGCAGATGCTGCTTTGAGTGAGATCAAACCAGTAGGGGTCACTGGCCAGTTCCTTATGATCAATCTATAGATTCCAGGATGGGCTAAATCAAGCCGCTGTATTCATAGGCGTTCTATAAGCGGGCTGAGGAAGGCGTTAACATAGCTTTGCTCTGCAGAGCGGGGCACGAACGGCATGCACTATACCAATTGCACCGAAGCTATTACTACCCCCTGTAGTACTATGGCAGCATAGGGACCTTCATCAGACCCGTATGCAGGAAATCCATTTTCAAAGTATACATCAATCAATTCGGAAGTAGCACCAATAACGGAGTTCTGCCGCTGCACGAGGAAATGTGTAAGCGCCCGGTGCAAAAACAACTACAGTAGGAGGTGGATTTGAAAATGTTAAAAGGTTACGAGGTGAGTATCTAATGAGAGAAAATCATGTCTATTTAGGGTCTCTTTTCATCCAGCGGTGCTGTTACCCAGAGAGAGCGAACATGCTACAGGCTAAAAGGTCCAGTGTGGGTGTACGCCGAGCCGCAACGCAGCCTTCTCACTTGCTTAATGAAGCTTTGTAGCACAGAAAAGTCAAATGTAAAATCAATGGTGGACTGTAATTGGCTATCCGCGGGGATGAGCAGAGCAATATGAAGAATCATAAAGCCGCTCGCTGATTGATGACGTTTCACTTGGGCTGCATGTCAACATTGGTTAAGGATGGCCTCCGTCCGCCTCTGGCCACATCTTGCTTTAAAGATCTATCTATCTAGAACTTTCCACGGGTGCGTATCGAGTTGGGATGGGGGCTTTCGGTCTTTTCGTGGCATTTATGGTCAGAAGAAGGAATGTGGTATTGATTAAAAAAAGTTTGCTATAAAACTTCAGACATCAAGTCTCCACTTCTGTTACATCGGCTAATTTGCTATCTCCAGTTACATGGTGTAAATCTGTCAGCCGTATAATTAAAGCAGCCATGATTGCGTAATATTATAGTGAGGGTAATGTTCCCTCTAAAGCAGCTAAATGAAAATCTATTGCATTGACTGTTTGAAATGACGCCCCAACCTGTTGAAGTCATAAGGAAAATCTCTCATACCTCATTGCGTTTATAAAACTGTCCCATAAGTCCACTTAATAACTGGCGAGACTGGCAAGCTGTGTCTTATCCTTATTGACCCGCCTGAAGAATAATGAGAAGCTGGCAAATATCAGCAGGTCTCTTGAGACATTGAGAGGCACTTGCAGAACTTTCAACATTAATCATACTGTGTCTAACACACATTTATCAATTACATGCAAATGACTGTTCCACATGCGTAGGCTTCCAGGAAGACATGATCTAAGGATGCACATATAAGTAGAGGGCGTTCATGTCTTACAATGCAAAAAACAGTAGAAAGCTGTAAATGATTTTCTTAATTCATTAATTTATTATTTGTAGTTCTAATGACAATTTTATTTGAATTAGGAATCTCGCACGCTATGCGCGCTCGATTTCTATGGTGGAGACTCTGGACTGACAGACAGACACCGCCCACTCCACCTAGGTGCCATCGTGCAACTGTGAGCCATCGGCTCATTCTACATCACAGTTGCTCGAGTGACATCACTGATGACATCACAATTGCTCAAGTGACATCACTGATGACATCACAATCGTGACAGACACCACCACCCACTTAGCCAATCTTAACTAAGAAGATGAAGTAGACAAAGGGGGTGATCGTACAGAATGTAGAGAAACAGTGGATGGATAAATCCAGAAGGAGGTGGCAATGCAACATAAAGGATGCCAACTGCCATAAAACACCAAAGAAGAAGAAGAAGAAGAAGTAGACAAAGGAGACAGAGTAGCCTTCAAGCAGGGGCATCACCATAGAAACCTGAGGTGAGGTGGCTCACGGGTCCTCCTACTGTGGCATGATAATTATGCCATAGTAGTCAAATGATCTCACTGCACTGGCAGATAATCTTACTGGTGATGACATGTCTCTTGACACATGCCAAATATGTAACCTTGCGAGGCAGCTGGATTTGCATGCAATGATGAGGAAGCTACGGGCGGGCTTTAGGTGTGACGCCAGTGAGAGCGAAGCCATGATAGACGTGATAGACAGATGGGTCATCCAATCACCTAACTTTGGAGAAAACTGTTGCGCCTTTGTTTGTCCCTTGTTCTGGTTTGGCTGCAGGTGCGGTGGTCCAGAGGAAATGAAGGAAAGCTGACAGAATAGACTCGATCACTCGATGAATTTTCGCAAGTCTCAGTCTAAGGAGTCTTCCTTAAATTACTATGCAGTGAGCGAGTCTATTCTGTCAGCTTTCCTTCATCCAATCACCTGCCAGGTATTTTCTGAAGGTGCCTGCCCTTTGAAACCGTTTCCCGAGCGACTCGTTCCCAGATGGTTATGAGAAAACGAACCATCTGACAGCGTCAGGTTAGCCAATATGACTTCTTTCAATAAATCATCATAAAACTAGTCTCGCTGGCCAGCCTCCTCTCCCTTCCGTCTGAGGAGTCTGGCGCCGCAGGTCTCCATAGTGGGATTGTGATGGGCGGCGCTTACCGGCAGTGCCCTTGGAAAATAGTTTTCAACAATCCAACTTGCCGTTTTCAGAATGTAGCAACGAGCTAGCATGTAGGTTTCTGCCGTTAGCTTGCTAGCTAGTTAGCGTTGTTGTTTCCACTGAGGCGGCAGGGCACTATTTACAGCGACACACAGGGAGGAGGGAGCGGAAGCCGCTCTGATTGACATGGTCGGAGCCAATGACAGAGTTTGTAATAAGCCGGGAGCGGACATCCGGCTGCCTAGTCGCTCCAATGGGAGAGCAGCTGTAGAGCAGGGGAGGGTTTATCCCTGTTGCCTGTTTCCGTGGTGCCAGACTCCTCGGACGGAAGGGAGAGGAGGCTGGCCAGCGAGACTATCATAAAACAGCCAAGAAAATTCTGAAACAAGAAACTTTCCACAGGATAATTTCACTTTTACCCAGTAAATGTCCTAAACAAGTTACAAAAAGTCAAATATTTTACGAAGGAAATGTCCTCAACAAGTTACAAAAATAAACTTTCCACAAGAAAAATTAAGCCTCGCGTTAGTTCATTCGAGACACGGAAGTCATACGCTATGCCCCAGCTGTATCCAGCTGTCAGCCGCTGATTGGATCATTCAACCACAGCCATTCTCACAATAAGGCGGTCCGCTTAAATACGGCCTCCTCTCTGCTCCACAAATGCTGCCTCACACTGCTGCTGCTGGCAATGCTTTGCCTCCACCACCCCAGCCTCCACCTTTATAGCTCAGTCTGCTTGGCTCAAAGGCTAATCATGTATTCTAGCACTAGAGTCTGCATGGCTCAAATACTTTTACCAAGTAAATGTCCTCAACAAGTTACAAAAAGTCAAATACTTTGAAACTCATGACAATTATCTGCCAGTGTGCAGTAATATGATTTCACACAAACAAAATCCTAAAATGAGGTTGAGAAGTCTGGATTTTAGAGGTTGGTCAATTCTGCAGTGTTAAGTGTGTGTGTGTGTGTGTGTGTGTGTGTGTGTGTGTGTGTGTGTGTGTGTGTGTGTGTGTGTGTGTGTGTGTGTGTGTGTGTGTGTGTGTGTGTGTGTGTGTGTGTGTGTGTGTGTGTGTGTGTGTGTGTGTGTGTGTGTGTGTGTGTGTGTGTGTGTGTGTGTGTGTGTGCGTGCGCGTGTGCGCGCGTGCATGCGTGTGCGTGTGTGTGTGTAGCTGCAGGCAGCCCAAGCGGACAGCCCAACGGGACCCCCAGCGCAGAGGAGCAGGAGCTTGAGTCGGTGTCGGTGAAAGAGCGGCGGGCCATGTACCAGGCTGCCGTGTCCAAGAAGGAACCCTCCTCTGCTGCGGTAAGACGATACTTCCACAAGGATGTAAGCAGAACCAGAGCTGAGGATATGCAGGCAGCCACAGAGACGGCAGACAAACACATACATGGACTAACGGACGAGGGCACATGGCAACACATGGTTAGAAAGTCATGGCACATAACACCATCACATCAGTGGGATTTTTAAGCGGACCTCTGGACAGAATGTTTTGCAGCAAATGAGAGGGACTGGTGTTTGGGGTACTAAGTAGGCCAAGGTCATTTATCATTTCTTTACAGATTATGAAAGTGCAGATTATAAACTTTCAAATGATGTGCCATCTGAAATCTGAAAATAATTGAAGAAGATATGCTTATTGGAATGTTTGTACTCCTAAAAGCAACATTCAGAGAAAATCAGCCTGAAAGTTGGTGAGCAAGCTTAGTTTGCCCTGAACAAACTTAGTTTGCTTGCAAATTAGAAGTATTTAGTGCTCCTAAAGCTGTTGTTTGAGTGCGTTATTCAACATCTAAACTTGTGTAATATGAAAAAAGTGAACCCTCCCCCCAAAAAAACAACAACAACTTTTATCTTGATTTGTGTGATTTAACAATTGCCTATAGTACCTGTTACTCCTTTCAGCAGAACCCACGCAGAGCGCACAAAGCCATGTCCTCAAACCTCATTTACCTTTTCTCTCAAAAACAAACACATTTCTGAATAGGCCTTAGTCTTTAGTGAGGCTTTGAAAAGCCTCCATGCATGTATGCACCAATACGTCAATTTGTGAGCATACTCAGCCAAGGCCATTATACTGTAAGTACTGTAAGCCCCATTTGTAAAACAAAGCCCTGTGAACTGGAACATTCTTGTTCTTGGCCTGTAAATCATCTACTATTCGATTACAGCTTAATAGAGCTAACAAATGAAAATGTTGCTCTTATCTGTTTTGCGTGATAGAGGGATGCAAAATGGCACACAGCTATCAGCTATGCTTCTTAATGTTGTGCTTGATATCTAAACACTTAACATTGATGATCCTTGATGGCTCTAGGCTTTAGCTTCTGTCATCTTACTTCCTAAGAACTACTTTTAAATGCTGAATGTTGGATACCAGAGGCATCCGTGTAGTGCAGTGGTAGATTCCCCGCCTACAAACACGAGGGTCGCCGGTTCGAGCCCCCGTGCTTCGTCCGACTTGGTCGGGCGTGTCTGCGGGTGGGAAGTCTGATTAAGGGTATGTGTCCTGGTCTTTGCACTAATGCCTCCTCTGGTCAGTAAGGGCACCTGCTTGGGGGGAGCGGAACTGGGGGGAATAGCGTGTGCGTGATCCCTCCACGTGCTACCTCACTGTCAGGTGAAAAGAAGCGGCTGGCAACTGCACATTTATCGGAGGAAGCATCTTCTACAACTCTCCCCAGATCAGCAAAGGGGGTGGAGCAATGACCCGGACAGCAGGGGAAAGAAAATAATGTTAGATAAGGAGATATTCTCTTAAAGTCGAACTGAACCTGTTCGTCGCGTGCGTCGCAGTCCGTTTCAGACTGAAAACATAACTTGTCTGAGATCACAGGTTGAGAGGCGGGTCATACTGTAGTAATATGTCGATGATTTTATTTGACAATTCTGGGGACTGGATTGGGCTTTGGTCAATCCTGGCGTGTTCCGCCTCCAAATCGAGTGGGATTCAGCGTGTGTTGTGGCGCTCTCCTCGGGAAGAGCCCGCGAGGTTAGTGGCTGAGTGGAGCTCAGCGAGCTGCAGGCAGCCAGCTGCCTTCGTGTTGCCGAGCGGAGAGTGCAGCCCGTCGGCCTGGAATCTCCGAGGGGCGACCCCTGACAACCAGCAGGCTCTCAAGCGCGCGCCTTTATCGCTGCTGTAAATATGATATTCCTGGAATGCGCGTTTTAACGAGCCAGTTACATTTCTTTGCATTCTTAGACATTACCGTTTTTGTTTTTTGTTCATGTTTCATACAATTGGCCAAGTTAGTAGTTAGTTTATGGGATAGGAATTCTGCCAGATGACAGGCACTAGGCGTCATTTTCTCTTTCTTTTGGAAGAGAAAATTATCCTGAAATGAAGTTTGAAATTTGATTGACAGCTGCCATGTCGTGATATGATTGGTTGAAATGGGGTAGAAATTTGATAGTACTAGGTGACGTCAGCAAACTGTAGATTACTGTTATCAATGGTCTTGAAAAATGAACTTTTGATGTGAAAAAGTGTGAAAAACTAAAGAAATTAGATTTTTGTGATTTTTTTTGCATACATTATTAAATAGGTGCACTGCATACCCAGGTATTTGAACTAAAAGAAAAGAAAAGTCATTTTTGGGTTCAGCTCGTCTTTAACCCCAGCATCATGTCCAGTCCTTGAATCTAGCAGCATCTCTGTGGCCTCCTCTCCATGTCAGTTATCAGACAACACAGTCACATTTATAATCAGCTCCTACACTACACTGCAGGGTATCTCCCTTATTGAAAGTATACGACTCACTCGACAGCACCGCTACCCCCTCGACCTCAGCTGATCCTCGGTGTCACGTCTCTGTGTGGCGGCCACTGACAGCTGACTGTGTGTGTGTGTGTGTGTGTGTGTGTGTGTGGGGGGGGGGGGGGGGGGTTGGTAGAGGGAGGGGGGCAACAAGGTGCCAGACGGAATCTGCATGGGAATTTAGTTTCTCCTCTTTACCTTTTCCAACAGTCTCCACACAACTGAGCAGGTGTGTGAAGATAGCTGCTCCTCATAACAGTCTGTCACACAGCACAACTTTCTCTCTCCATAACCGCAAGGAGAAGATGATTTTTGGGGGGTACATGATTATTTTAAAGCGATAGAAGAGCAAGGGAGGGCATAAGGAAAAGTCCTGTGATATAAGGTAGGGGGTTTGTCTCTGAGTCTGGTTGAATAACTCACAAACACAACAGCTGTGCTTTTTTGGGGGGGCCGGCGAATTTGCTCTGCTTTTGATATCCCCTCCTCTGGTCATTTTTTTCGCCAGTGGGAATACGTTTTATCCCTGCTTCTGACATGATTTAGGATGATTACTAAATAGTATTGTTACCGATGTTTATATGTGTTTGGTATGTCTAATATCCTTGTTTAAGCCTTTAAAACTAATAAACATGATTTACAGATGGGTATATAAAATAGAGAAATTCTATATTTTGCAATGATCCTCATGACTCTGCATTATTTTACCTGCTCTGTACCCTAGATTATAACCAAACCAGTCCTTTTACCAGTTTAAATATCTGAACTCTGACAGCAATCACTTTTCAGCATGACAGGCTGGCCTCTAGCTGGCCCTCTATGCACCACTTTCACGGGCAGAGAAAATGACTCCAAAGGTTCCTTGTTAGTTCGTGACAAGTAGGCATTATACAGTATAACCTTTTCTCCCCTATCGTGCTATTGTGTTTTTTTTTCTTTTTTTTCAATAGCCTATTGAAGTTTGCTCCCTGCTGTGCATAGACATAAGTGTGCAATGACATGTGTTTGGTTGACTACTGAAATGAGTGGGGGATTTAATTATGGCTTGTTAATTTAGCATTTAACCTTTTGTTTTGTTATATGATCACATTACATTACATTACATTACATCATTTGGCAGACGCTTTTGTCCAAAGCAACTTACATTAACACATTTTTGTCAGCAATAGAGCAGTCAACTATGCAACACAGTCTATGACAGCTACAACGTCTGAAGAAATAGTGGTAAAGCTTTTCTTTTTGGGGGGGGGAGGGGGGGGGTGTTCAAAAAAAAGAATGTGTCTGGATGAGGAAAGGACAAGGCATTGGCTTGACATCACATCTCACATCGCTGAGAGTGAAAATATCGCACTACTTGATGAATTAATTAAAACATAAATTGATTAATATATTTCTGCAAATGCAGTGGTCAAGTTCAAGTTTCATAGTTTTATTTAGGCTGTGGTTCTGATTTATTTTCATGAATAAAAATGTTTTAAAAACATCTCCACCTCTGTCCCTATCCTGCAGACACATATAAACAATACAATAAATGTTCATGATGCCACCACACTGCTCCTGTGGGTGTGCTTAGCTGAGCGTGTAATGTTTGTATGACAATCATGCTAAATGATAGATGACGTTATCTGATGGTAAATGTTAATTTAATCAATACCCATGTCATAATATCAATGAGTCTATTATACCTTAGATTATTGATAACAGAGTGACCTGTGGCGTGACATGTCACCCACATAAACTCCTGTGAATTAACTTGAATTATTGTGAAGAAAAGCATGCACGAGCGCACGCGGACGCACACACACACACACACACACACACACACACACACACACACACACACACACACACACACACACACACTAGCAACAAGCAACAAGCAGGGCAACGCTAATTTATATTGTATTCTTTCCCAGAAGCTATATGCAGTTATAAATGTTTTATTAGGAAAATAATTGACAATCCCGAAAGGAGCATATTATATCAACTAGTCAGTGTGTTTTTGTCCAGATCTCGCAGGGTCAGGACTGCAGTTATATATACTGATTAGATTTAGGCTCTGTCCATTGGCCTTTTGCAAAGCAACTACTTCAACTTCTGTAGTTTCCCTTTTTTTTGCACTCCTTTCATAGCTTAATAATGATTAGAAAGAAATGTATTCCTTTAAATTAAATAATATGCAAGAACTAAATATTGATGTTTGACTTTCCACTGTGGGATATGACATGACATTAAACTTGCAATCTTTGCAGAAATGTCTTCCAAAAACATACAGTGGGTCAGTTATTTCTATTTGTTTGTTGATCACAAAGAAGTGACTTATGCAAAGAACAGCACACATTAAAAGCACAGAATCTGTCACTAACCTGGACTCATTTGAGGTGGGACCTGAATGATCTTGCCTAATGCTCTGTACCCCCTCTAGAGGATCCCAGAGGAAACCCTGCACTTCTGATGTTAACCAAAGCAAGCAGATGCACTTTTAATATCACAGCCATCATGCTCTGTCAGGGTATCCGCAGGGTCTTGAAAACTATTGAAAGTTGTTAAATCAATTTACCAATTTAGGTCAAATGTAGGCCCTTAAAAGGTTTTAAAGTCTTACTTGCCATTTGATGAGGTATTACATTTTGAAGCTATTGTGCTGATTATGTTGGGCATATGATATCATATCATCTCATATCGATCATGGACCCCCTGAATTGAATTGGAATTGTACATGGCAGACTTTGTGATATCAGCAAATATCGTATCGTTGTCCAAAGAACCTATGTAATATTGTATTGTGATGAAACTTGGGATTTACACCTATCGCTAATGTGACAAAAGTGGCGTTGAGGTCTTAAAATATATTGAAAAGGTCTTTAAAAAGGTCTTAAATGGTGTTGAATTTAACTTCAAGATTCCTGCATATACCTGGCCTGTGTGTGTTGAAGAAAACCCAGCACTGATGCTGGGAAAGGCATTAGCGGATTATTTGCTGAATGAACAATGATGGGAACAGAGATCAGTTCATGTTGGGTCAAATCTAATCTCCCACATCCCACACAAACTGTTCAGGGTATTCACACCATGTATAATGCATGGATTTCCCACTGTGATTTTTGTCCTTGCTCTTGCTTATAGATAATGGATGAGTCGGAGGCCTGCTCGCTGCCAGGTGGCCTGGCCAGTGTAAAGAGACAGTTTGAGAACCAGGAGTTTGCCTCCTCCTCTTCCCAGGCTTCTGTCACCCAGGTGCATTTCCAGCAGAGATCAGTCCAGGTAATGTAATCCCCTTGTGGTTTATGTATTTCAGCCATACACTTTGTTTGTTTGTTTGTCTGTCCCACTGATTACATCATCAGTGATCTCGTAAATTCACTCAAACACACACACACACGCACACACACACACACACACACACACACACACACACACACACACACACACACACACACACACACACACGAGAGACACACACACACACACACACACACACACACACACACACACACACACACACACACACAAAGTCCCAGTGATGATGTCATCAGTGATGTCATTAATTGCCCTAAGGCTGATTGCTTTAAGGCTGCTATTCACCTTATTCACCACGCCCACTTTTTCTCTCTTCCGCGTTCGATGCAACGTATTTGTTCTTCCGGTTCAGCGCTAGTTGGCGGCCATTTTCAAAATAAAACGTCAGTATGAATTAAGTTTGGCAACATTCAGAATTAAGCTACACTGCGGCCAACTTCAGTTACATGTTCATAACGTTACTGCTGTGAGGAGCCGATGGCTGTACCCGGTCGGCATTTAATGTTAGTTACAAAAGCATGTCGACAGTGTTTTCTCACTGCCAGTAGCCTAACTACAGTAGGGTTTGACAGATAGCTAGTCCGACCGGTGTCAGCACAGTCAGCGCTCCCGGTCCTCGCTGCTCGTTAAAGATTTCCAATAGGCGTTATTCTGATAAACTGGTCACATATATGTTACGTTCTCACCTGACAAATATTAAAACTTTAAAACAGTTTGGGGTTTTTTAGCTTGAAAACAGCTTTTTGGCAAGTCTAAATGACTGCGATAGGCGTACTCTACTTCCGTGTTTAAAACCAGAAAGACGATTACGAAATGACGTCATGCAGAAGCATCCTTGTATGGGCAAAGAATAAGGTGAATAGTTCAGTGATGATGTCACTGACGACATCAATGATGATGTCATCAGTGATGTCATCGGTCTGAGGCTCACGAGAGAGACTATGGGGGAGGGAGACAGAGTGGGGGAGAGAGGGAGAGAGACTGAGGGAGGAGAGGGAGAGGGAGAGAGACTGAGGGAGAGAGAGAGAGGGGGAGGGAGACTGAGGGAGAGAGAGAGGGAAACATTGCGCACACGCCAATAGGGCAGGCAAGGCCACGCAGTAGCTGAGCTGCGGGTGAGGCCGCGCAGCGGGCGAGCTGCAGGGCCATCTCGACGAGCTGCAGAACGGGCGAGCCCGTGCAGCGGGTCGAGCCTAGGAATCGAGCACGCATAGCGCATGAGATGCCTAGTCAAATAAAATTGCCTTTCTCTCCTTGACCCATCTCCAAGTTGTACCCCTCACTGTATTGTGTCCCGCCCCAACATCCTCTTTCAAATCAAGATAGTAAAGATGCCGTTTCATGGGGGTCTTAAAGTATGCAGGTTCTCCATAGACGATGAATTGACCTTTCCTAAGTCCCGCCCCTTTTTGCTCTGTGCTCCAGAACTTAGGTCAACTTTTCCCTTTCCTGTTATATTCGAGACACTGTAACAGGCAATGTACACCAGATACGTCACGGCTGTGTTGTGGGTCCGGTAAAACTGCCGGATCGACTCTCGCCCATGTTAATTGATGGGTGATACATGTGATACGGAAAAATGATGCACCTGTTCTATTTTTGTCGGATCCCACATCCGTCTGACAGATGACATGAGTGTGAGTCTGTTCATCCGTCTGACAGATGACATGAGTGTGAGTCTGTTCATCCGTCTGACAGATGACATGAGTGTGAGTCTGTTCATCCGTCTGACAGATGACATGAGTGTGAGTCTGTTCATCCGTCTGACAGATGACATGAGTGTGAGTCTGTTCATCCGTCTGACAGATGACATGAGTGTGAGTCTGTTCATACGTCTGACAGATGACATGAGTGTGAGTCTGTTCATCCGTCTGACAGATGACATGAGTGTGAGTCTGTTCATCCGTCTGACAGATGACATGAGTGTGAGTCTGTTCATCCGTCTGACAGATGACATGAGTGTGAGTCTGTTCATCCGTCTGACAGATGACATGAGTGTGAGTCTGTTCATCCGTCTGACAGATGACATGAGTGTGAGTCTGTTCATCCGTCTGACAGATGACATGAGTGTGAGTCTGTTCATCCGTCTGACAGATGACATGAGTGTGAGTCTGTTCATCCGTCTGACAGATGACATGAGTGTGAGTCTGTTCACAGCCGTACCGCATGTGTTCCGGACAGTGTGTGATGTCATAATTCACATGCTGCACTCTTTACTACATTCACACATTTAAAACTGGGACAGTTCACACAACTTTAACACCACATACATATTATTATACATACATACATACATACATATTCTCACTCACAACGTCAAAATATAAGCAATGCGAGATATAAACCTTTGTTTGACACTAGGTTCCACTCTTTTTCACAGTAGCTACTCTCTGTGAAAAGGGGCGGGACTTACGAAAGGTCAATAGGGAAAGACGGGAAAGATGACGGGGGGAAACTAGGCAAATGGACACTTTTTCCTCTTTGCATAGGAATTGGAAAAAATAGTCTGTTCCTGAGCTGTATGTAAATTGGGAAATAGATGACAGCTACTGAATGATAGATGCTGCTGTAGCTCTTTATTTGAAAAAAGAAAAAACAGTGTGGTTGTTGCAGGAGGTCAGCCTTGGGAGGGCACCTTGAACTCTGTCATCTATCTGGCTCTGTCATGCAGCGCGTGAGGGAAATGCCACAATGAGTTAGCAGCCTGCAACGCTGCTGCGGGCTCTCAGCGGATCTCAGTGAAGTAAGGTCAATTCTGCCCCTCATGCATTCTTCCCATCTGCTCCTTCAAGCGGGAAGCAGAATGGATCCAGCCCGAGGACCTTGCTGAATACAAAATGTTACATGGGGGTTTGGGGTTTACCCCGCCCCCTGTCTGTTTGATGGAGTTATTTCTTCCATGCTGCAGCAGGAAAACCACTTTCAACTCATCTCTTCTTCACAGGTGTAATGTGAGCGCTGTTTTGAAGCCAGTTGTGAAATTGGGACTTTGGGAAAGATATTACTCTGTTGTAAGTGGTTTCAGAAGTGCAGAGCTCCCCCCACCATGTATCTTTCATGTCAGCGACAGCGGATACAATCAGACATTCCATATTTCTCTTTCATCTAGTTCAAGTTGCATGAATATCACTGGAGGAAATGCTTGATGCCACCGCTGCGCTCCTCCTTTAGCGGAATTTAAATGTAGTTGTTCTCTCTGGAGAAGCTCCGTAGTGGAGAAACATTTGTTATTTGTCACAGAAAGATTTTTATTAAGCTCCCACAGAGTATAACAATTACTTATGCTCCTGCTGCTACATGGAGCTTTCAGTCATAAGGTGATGAAATCAAGGCGTGTGTCGGTGTGAGTGTGGTAAGGGTGGGGGTGGGGGGGGCGTTACTTTTCAGAAGGCAGTATTGGACCCCTGTCCAGTATTTGGACACTTTTCGTCTACTCCTCACGGAAGCCGGTGGCGTTACTGTCTATCAGAGGCTGTAGTGGGCTCATTTTTAAAGCTACAGTGAAGATCCAGGTATCATATGAAACCAGAAGAACTGTGGCATCCACTGGAACCATGTCATGTTACCTTGTCGGGATGCAGGCTAAATAACGCTACAAATGTAGACTAAATTTTGGCTTGACCTCACTCTATAAAATGACCTATTGTGACCTCTAGGATCACAGCCTCATGTAACTTTACAACCACAAACTAGAGACTTAGTGCATTCAGGGGATGTATGGCCTTCCTATGTATATTGACAATAATGGTTTTCTGAGCAATTCCCAGAACAGAAGTGCTCGCCAAACAATCGGTAAAAACTGCAAATCTTACAGAAATCTACAAATGTCAAAAATCCTGATACCAAATCACAAGGAATTTTTCTATGGTGTTCCTCAAGGTCTTGGTGTCTTAATGTGGTATTTTGGAGGTATTTTTTACCATTTTTATCGATTCTCAACTGGTCAAAAATGGTTAAAGCTTGCACCAAATCTGTGTAATAAATTGGGACATATCAGAATTATGGAGAGAGAGAGAGAGAGGGAGAGAGAGAGAGAGAGAGAGAGAGAGAGAGAGAGAGAGAGAGAGAGAGAGAGACACATTGTGTTGTTTCATTCAACCTTGGGTAGGGTTATCTAAAAAACTAAAGCACACACACACACACACACACACACACACACACACACACACACACACACACACACACACACACACACACCCTTTGAAATCAAAATTCTGTCCCTGGAGTATGGCTGTGTGAGAGTGAATGCCTGGGTATGTGCTGAAGTTGTGTCTACGTTGTTGTTTTCTGTGTGTGACAGGAGATGTCCAGCTCCTCAGAGGTGACGGTGAGGAGCAGCACCAGAGAGGTCATCCCCACCACCATCTTCCACGAGCAACAAGAGGTACTGTACCAACCAACTGTAGTCTTCCTGCTGAAAGGCTGCTAAAATAAACTGTGACAGTCTGGATTCCTTTGCTTTTGCAGCAATCTTTGATGCCTTTTATACACTATAGTGTACACTGCAAGTAAAAAGTTTGGACACACATTTTTATTTTGTATTTTTATTGTATTATTTTTATTTTTCACATTTTAGAATAATAGTAAATATGTCAAAACTGTGAAATAACACAAATACATTATGCAGTGACAAAAAAAAGATAAACCAATCAAAACTAGGCATCAACTTCACTATTTATATTTAAATGTAAGGCATTTATTTTAAACACAAGCCTTGAGATCAAAATGGCTTTAATATAATGAAAACCATTCAATCAGGTGTGCCCAGTGTATATTCTTTTTATTGCATCTATAACCTTAAAAAAAATAGTCAAATGGAGTGTGTGAAATCTGCCTTATACTGTAGTTTACATGACAAAGTGGGAGGGTACAGGACATTAACCTCATTCTAACCCCTTTACTTCTGACTGATTCAGTTAATTGGAGGCAGCAGTGCTACTGCCTTTATCCTAACGGCTTGCTGTTATCTTTTCACAGGTGATCCACGATCAAAGAGTCCAGCATAACAATGTGGCCGCCAGTTATGGAAACCATTACAATGAAACAGGTTGAGAATGACATTATTCTGCTCATGCCTTTTATATTGTAATTTGCACTTTTTATCACAGCACTGCTTGTGTCCTGTATATTAATGATTGTTCCCTCTATGGGTGAATAAGGAATGAGCTGTCAAAATGAGTTGGACTGCAGATGATTTTCTATTCAGTGCATAGTGGCAAATCTAATCACAGCAAAGGCAGGAAGGTAAAATATTGGAAAGTGGAAATTGGGCAATCGCCGCTGCATGGTTTCAGAAAATGAAAACTACCGTACTCAGGTTTTTAATTAAATGATTTATTTCTTTTTCCAATCCCCCTGAGCTCCCTCACTGGGAATGGCTTAATGAGACAGCCTTCTTCTTATGTCTAATTCAGTTATGCTCGTCGGAGGAGAAGACCTACCAAAGGTTTCCACTCAGGCTTTGAAGGAGCAGTATGAAAAAACAATTGAGGAAGCTGCACCAGCCAAGCAAATTAAGGTAATGATGTTGTCTGTTTATTCAAAAACAAGATATTATTACTATTTATTTTTATTTTTATTAAGTATCTGCATTGCGATGAGGCGACATCATGATCATCAATGGGAAATTGTGTATGCCATGAGCGATGGTGAATAAATTGGACTGGATGAAAGACCTCATGTCATTATTAAGGGAATGTCAGAGGATCCCCTCCCATCAATGTTAAAAGGAAAACCCAACCTAAAACAGAATTCACCTTACTTTGTGTTATTCCTGTGATCATCAATAAACATTTCAATCAAGTCATTAATCAGGAACACAAATAATCAGCCCTCCGCCAAGTTGAAAACCCATAAAGCCAGGACTAATCTTTGATGTAGTCACTAGAACTTTGTGCTTTTACTAAAACAAGGTGCATTTCTTGCTTGTTTCTGGCTTTGGGGAGACTTGTTCACAAATTTTGACTAAACTGCACAGCCTCATAGAAATAACATGAATTCTGGTCTAGAAGGGTAGATTGTTTTAATTTTACATCGCGTCTCTTCATTTCCTCTCAACCACTCTTTACTTCTGAACTGTATTTCTGTACGTTTGCTAGAAAGAAATGGGGAAGAAAATATATATCTTCATTGTCCAACTGCAACACAACTTTCACTGTCCTTCTCTCCTTAACTAACACTGCTTATGAACTATAGGTTGATGTGGATTTCAACCAGTTTCAGTGGGCACCAGTTACACAGTCCTCCAAAGTGACTCAGTCCTCCATGACTAGCTATGACGCCTCTTCCACCATAAAGACCGCCGCCACCTCATCGACCTCTGCCTCCTCGGTAGCTTACGAGATGGGCTATCATTTCCCTCCCCCGCCAAGCGACCTGCTGCAGGGGGCGCCCGAAGTCCCAGAGGACTGGGTCTCTCCCCAGCCTTATGACCCAGCCTCCCAGCAGAAGTACACCATTAACAAACACAGGGGCATGGCTGAGCTAAAGCGCCTGCACAAGCACATCCACCCAGACGTACACATGAACCTTGAAGAGGAGTACTTAAGTCAGCTCACCGAGAAAGAAAAGACACAGTTAGACAGCGAGGAAATGCTGGGGGAAGTCCAACAGGCACGCTATTTGTTTGAGAACGACGGCAGTGGTGACAGAGAGGACCTGGAGTCAGACAGAGAGGACCTGGAGTGGGATGAGATCCTTAAAGGGGAAGTGCAGTCCAGGCGCTGGATGTTTGAAAACAAACCGCTGGATACTATCAAAGATGACACGCCAGATGAGCATGAGGTGAGGAACATCGCCCAGCAGGAAATCATCGCCGGTAAAGATGTCAGATACACAGCGTGGATGTTTGAGACTCGGCCCATGGACGCCTTGGGGATGGAGACTTCCGATTCCGCTGAGCAGTCAGAAGAACTGGCGAGAGGCGATGTTCGCACCGCTACCTGGCTTTTTGAGACACAGCCGCTCGATTGCCTGAATAAAATCTACCAGGGAGACGAGCAGACCCTAGATGTTGTCATCACTAAAGACATCGCCGGAGGAGACGTGAAAACCGCCCGGTATCTCTTTGAGACCCAGCATCTGGATTCCCTGGGTAAAACCGAAACCATTGAAGAGAGCCACTTCCTGAACCTGAAGTCTGAGCTCGAAGAGATCAAAGGGGAGGTGAAGACGACCACTCGCATGTTTGAGACCCAGCCCATGTGTGTCATCAGGGGAGATTCGGGGGAAATGCTGGAGATCACCACCATCCGCAGGGAAGAGACGGAGAAAGGAGATGTGAAGACATCACGCTGGATGTTTGAAACCCAACATCTGGATTTAATTAACAAAGACCCTTCTATGGTGAAGCTGATCTGTGGTGTTTCCATGGAGGACAACATTCAAGGGGGCGTGAACAAAGGCCGATGGCTTTTTGAGACGCGGACCCTGGACACCATTAAGGATGAGGAATGGGAAAGTTCCAGGAGGCAAAGGGAGGAAATAATTGGAGCTGATGTGAGGAAGCATTGTCTGGTGTTTGAGACTCAGCCTATGGATTCTCTGAAAGACAATGCCAACGCAAGACCTTTACCTTCAGAGGAGATTGTAGGAGGTGATGTCCGATCAGCAAAACATCTATTTGAAACGGTACCCATGGAAAATCTGAAGGATCTCCCTGAAGTGGGCAAGCTGCAAAAAAGGGTTGCATCTGAGGAGGAAAAGGGTGATGTGAGGCATCAAAAGTGGGTCTTTGAAAGCCAACCGCTTGAAAATATAAGGGAAGAGAAGAAGGAGATTACAAGAACTGTGAACATGGCGGCTCTCGACAAAGGAGATGTAACAAACTATAAGGAAAGGTTTGAAAGCATGGATTTAGGTAAATGTGAGGGAACACAGAGAATACAAGTTGAGGGTGTCACAAGTGGATCTGTCAAATCCAACAAAGTTCTTTTTGAATCCACCCCTATGTATGCTATGCTAGACAGCTCCGGCCATTACCATGAGGTGAAAACTGTGAGGCGTGAGGAGATTGTGAAGGGAGATGTGCGGAGCTGTAGATGGATGTTTGAAACACGCCCTATCGATGAGTTTGATGAGAGCATCAATAAGTTTCAGATCATAAAAGGTATATCAAAACAAGAGATTGAGTCAGGGGATGTCAAAACGGCTAAGTGGTTATTTGAAACTCAAACACTTGATGCCATAACATCTTTCAGCAATTGTGAAGATGAACATAAAACTAAAGAAGGTATTGAAATTGAGAAAGGAGACGTGAAAACTTGTAGGTGGCTATTTGAGACTCAACCAATGGACGTCCTGTATGAGAAGGTAGAGAAGAGTGAGACTGATGTCGAGGAGGTCCAAAGAGGAGATGTCAAAACCTGCACATGGCTCTTCGAGACCCAGACACTTGATAACATACGTGACCATACAGAGTTGGAGTCTGAGACCATTCTGAAAACCTGCACTGTAAAGCAGGATGACATCCATGGAAAAGATGTGCGTCTGGCCCGCTTCCTCTTTGAAACCGAGAACCTTGAGAACATCACAGGTGAGGACGCCGGTTCCTTCAGGAGGGTTACAGAAATAGACATCCAATCAGGCGATGTCTCCAGGATGAAGTACATCTTTGAGAATCGTTCCTCTGACATTAGGAGCTCTACCTCTGAGGAAATGATGCACAGGTTGAAGACGCAGCAGGCCGAGGACATCCAGAAGGGAAACGTGGTCAACTGTACCTGGATGTTTGAGAATCAGCCAATAGATGCCATCCATGATGAAGCTAAAGAGAACAGGGAAGCTCGCACTGTGACTGATGTGCAGGGTGGCAATGTCGATAAAGGCCGCTTCATTTTCGAGACTTATTCTCTGGATAAAATTCAAGAGGAGTCCGCTGATATTTCAAAACTCACTAGTCACATTAGAGAGGAGATGGAGAGGGGAGATGTGAAAAACTACACCATGATGTTTGAAACTCAGCCACTGTATGCAATCCGTGACAAAGAGGGCCACTACCATGAAGTAACAACGGTTACTAAGGAAGAAATAATGAGAGGAGATGTGGTGGGGGCCCGATGGCTATTTGAGACTAAGCCTCTGGATTCAATCAGAGATTCAGAGGAAGTCTATGTTATTAAAGCTGTGACTGAAGAAGGCATCAACAAAGGAGATGTTAGCTCTGCCAGGTGGAGGTTTGAGACACAGCCTCTGGATGAAATTGCAGAAGACATGAAAGTGCGGTCTAAAACAGTTGCTGAGATCCAAGGCGGTGACGTGAAGACAAACAAACAACGCTTCGAGACTGATGAGATGTCGCAGAAGTACGTCAGAACTGTTAGCGTGAGCGAGATCCAAAAAGGAGATGTGAGGTCTGCCACGTGGATGTTCGAAACGCACACAATTGATAAGATCCACGCTGAAGGCACTGAATACGATGCAATGGAAAAAGTGACAAAAGAGGAAGTGATGAAAGGGGATGTCAAACAATCTGTGTGGCTCTTTGAGAAGCAGCCACTTGACAGCATTAAAGAGACTGATGGCACAGAGCATGTTGTCACAAAGGAGGAAATCCCCCAGGCTGATGTGAAGACAACGACATGGCTATTTGAAACCACTCCTTTCCATGAATTTAATGAGAGCAATGTGGATAGGACAGAAATAATGGGTAAAAGCATTAAGGAGACGCTTCAAGAGCTTTATTGTCAGAAGATGGTCGATTCACAAGGGATTCTTATTGAGGCAGACGAGATTGGCGATGTTCGGATGGCCAAATATAAACTGTGGAACCAGGAGGCTCCACAAATCCAAAAGGAAGAGGTGATCAGAGGGGATCTGAACAACATTATGATGAACCTCTTGAACAGCAGGGAGACCACAGAGAGGGGCATAACTATTGACAAGGAGGAGATGGGTAACATCAACACCACAGTGAAGCAGCTACTCAACCAGGAAAAGGGAATCAATGTTGAGAAGGAGGCAGTCGTCCGCGGCGACATTCAAGAGGCCATAAACAATCTGCTCAAGAGCGAGGGCTCCTCCAAGCGTGGCATTCTGATTCAAGAAGATGAGAAAGGAGATGTGAGACTGACTATTTATTCCCTCTTGAATAAAGGGGAGAGAGCGAGTGTAGAGAAGGACGATATCGTTCAAGGCAATGTCAGCAGAACCCTTCAGCGACTTCTGTCCAACTCAGATGCAGAAGACTCTAAGAGGATAAGGGTGGGAGACACGGAGAGAGGCAATGTGAGCTTTTACTCCACGTGCATCGAGTCTGGAGCCTTGGATTACCTGAAACAGCTGCAGTATGAACCTGACGAGGCCCCGGAGAAGGTTGAGAAAGAGCACATCATCGGTGGTGACATTGAAGAAACCAAGCTCATACTGAGAAGGAATCACCAGCAGATAGACCGCACAGTTGCAGAGGACGATATAGTCCCTGGTGATGTACCCAGCACTGTTAAGGTGTTCATGACTGAGCCTGCTGTGACATACAGAAACCTTGAGAAAAAAGACATTGTTAAAGGTGACCTCACTGCAGCCCTGGATTCACTGAGCCAAGCCGTCAATCAGAGGGTGGTAATAGAGAAAGAGGAGGTAGTAAAAGGAGACATACCCACTACTCTGAAGTCTCTGGAGGAGGCCCAACGCCAAGCCAAAGACATGGAAAAGCCAGAAATTGTCAGAGGAGACATCAGAGGTGCTCTGGAGTCACTGGAGAAATCTTCAATCACAAAAACTGAAGCAACTGTGGAAGATTTAGTGCCAGGTGATATCAAAGGGACCCTGAAGTCCCTGGAAGAAGCAAAGCAAGCTGTGAAAGAGATGGAAAAAGAGGAGATTGTCAAAGGAGACATTCACACGGCCATGCAGAGTTTACACGAGGCATCGAGTGATAAAAAGGTTTACCAGCATCAAGTGAGTGAACAAGGGGATGTTAGAGGCACCATCCAGCTCTTGCTCGAGCCTTCCGACTCCCCAAGAATGCAGCGCAGGGGAAGCACTGAAGGAGATGTGAAAACATCCATAAAATCCCTCTACGAAGGACAGGAGGCAATGCTTGTTGAAAAGGAGGAGGTAATACGAGGTGATGTTCAAGGGGCTATTAAGTGTCTAATGCAAAAGAAACAATATTCAAAACCCAAACGTATGTATCCTCCCAAGAAAGCAAAAGTGCCTGTGAGAAATCCACTAACTGCGAAGCCAGCGGAGCATGAATGCTTACATGTGGCTGCTAAGAGTGAGAGTGTAGTAATCAGTCAGTCAGCAGTCAATCCAGCCCCCGCTGTCAAAAACCTTTCTCTGAGCAGCGAGTCAGAGAAGTGCATACAGAAGCACACCGAAAGCAAATCAGTAAAAACGAATGTCATCACCAAACAGGACCTCTCTCTTTCTGCAGCCAAAACAGACAACACCTCTGAGGCACACCGACAGCACGCCGACTGTAAATCAGTGAAAACTAATGTCATCACCACACAGGACCTCTCTCTTTCTGCAGCCAAAACAGACAACACCTCTGAGGCACACCGACAGCACACCGACTGTAAATCAGTGAAAACGAATGTCATCACCACACAGGACCTCTCTCTTTCTGCAGCCAAAACAGACAACACCTCTGAGGCACACCGACAGCACGCCGACTGTAAATCAGTGAAAACGAATGTCATCACCAAACAGGACCTCTCTCTTTCTGCAGCCAAAACAGACAACACCTCTGAGGCACACCGACAGCACACCGACTGTAAATCAGTGAAAACTAATGTCATCACCACACAGGACCTCTCTCTTTCTGCAGCCAAAATAGATAATACCTCTGAGGCACACCGACAGCACGCCGACTGTAAATCAGTGAAAACTAATGTCATCACCACACAGGACCTCTCTCTTTCTGCAGCCAAAACAGACAACACCTCCACGGCCTGTCAACACATGAGCATGAGTGTGAAACAGAAAATGCTGCCCGTACAGAAAACACCGGCTCCCAAGCCCATTACAATAAAAAATAAACAAATCGCTAATAATGAACAGGCGGAGACAAAAGCGGTTGTTGATATGAATGTGATGAAAGAGGTGCAAAACGCATCGCAGACAAACATTTCAACCAAGCAAACGTGCGAAACAAAGACAATCAGACAGGTGCAAAGTACAGTGACAGAGCACAAGACCGTCACGCAGAAGCAAAATGTAACTGTGTCGAAGCATGTGTCCGTCTCGCAAAAGCAAAGTGCTACAACGGAGAATAAAGCTGTCGCACAAAAGCAAAGTGCTACAACAGAGAATAAAGTTGTCGCACAAAAGCAAAACATCCAAAATGTGAAGAGCGACTACCGTAACCTTGACGTTAAAGGGAAAAACGTGATCAAAAAGGGTAAGCCGGAGATTCACTTCCCCCCTCCTCCCTCGTCCCCTCCGCCGCCTTCAGAGTCAGAGCTCGCCCTGCCTCCACCCCCGTCTCCGGTGGTGGAGAGCCCCCCTATCATGAGACAAGATAGTGACCTCCCACCCCCGCCCCCACCACCTCCTGTGGACTCTGAGCCTGAGTTTTTCCCCCCTCCCCCTCCTCCTCCTCCACCCTCTGTGGCCGGACAAGACTTCCTCCCTCCGCCTCCCTCGCAGCAAGAGCTCAACGCCATGCCTCAGCCTCCCGCCGCCGAGCCGGGGAAGCCGGTCAGCAGGCCCTTGTTCAAGGTGCCCAAGCCACAGGAAGCGCCAAAGCAGCCCGTCGTACAAGTTAAACCCAAATGGCAGAAAAAGCAGCCGACCCCTCCTCCACCGCCAACACCTCCTCTCCAAGTAACAATGGCGTCCACTGACCTTAAGGAGGAAACTAAAGTCCAGGAAGTGAAAAAAGAAGTGACTAAACAGGCTGAAGCAAGCAAGCAGATTCAGTTTGAATCAGCAGCAGCATCAACAAAAATACCAGCAAGCATCCCAGGTGTTAAACCAACACAAAAAGAAATGCCACAGCCACCTAGAAAAGCTTTTGTCCCTCCCATTAAACTGCCTCCACCTCCTGAACCCACTCCAGCGGCTAAGCCTAAAACATATGCCCGCAAATTCAAAACCCCTCTCATGCTCGCAGAGGAAAGGTACCGCCAACAAAGAGTGGGCAAAGAGGATGCAGACAGCAGTAGAGTCACCACTCCCACCTCTCCCCCTGTTAATATACAAGTACAAGCATCCTCTGTTGCTAGTGCAGAGCTTTCCACAGAACAGAAAACTGAGAAAGAAGTGACCGCAGAAGCAACAAAAGCAAAGGCTGAAGAAGCTAAGGCCATTTCCAAAGAGGAAATATCAGTGCAAGAGACATCTGCCAAGAAACCCCCTTCCCACATCCCTTTGAGCAAACCTTTGATCTCTACAGTAAATAAGAAATCTGGATCTGCAAATATTTCCTTAGATAAAAAGCAAATCACCAGTGAGCAGTCTTCTTTGGTCTCCTCAGAAAAAACACATGCCTCGTCTGAGGCCATTAAACAAAGTCAAACGGCATCCTCGGCCAAGAATCAGACTGTTGCTGCCTCGGCTGCCCAGTCTCATCATGACACTGCCCAGTCTCATCATGACGCTGCCCAGTCTCATCATGAGGCCTCCAACATTAAAGTCCAGTCATGTTCTAATGTGGTCACTACTTCAGTCACAGAGCAGCAGCACTTCATTAAGAAATCTACCAAGTCTATCGCTGCAAGCGCTGTCCAGCAAAATGTAAATCTTCAAAGCCAGTCTACGGTCACATTGAAAGCTGAAGATGCGAAGAATATTAATATGCCTCTGACACAAGAAGGAAAAATGACTCCCTCTCAACCTACTAAAAT
>NW_028150853.1:20000-28442 GCF_964638095.1 Poromitra crassiceps | reverse complement strand
GGAATGAAAACCTTTGAGATGTCACAAAAACCAACTACAAAATAGGTGCTGAATGGCTATTAAAATGATCTTTGAATCTTGAAGATCTTGAATCTTGACCAGATTTCAGGCTTTCAACCAAAGACGAAAAAAGTACTTGGTAAAATTCTAATTCACCAGCTAATGGCTATAATACCACAACCAGCCATAAGGTGATGGTGGGCAGATTATTATTTTGTTTTTTCAGGATGTCCAAAGCCGCTTTTGAACTATTGTGCAATGAAATTGCACCTTTTATCGGGCTGATCGTGCCAAGCCTACATCATTACATTTGTATCATCGCTACTTATCTGATAATTTCTTTATTACTTTACAGATTAGTCTCTAACCACTAGGTTACATCATCGCCCAGTGTTGTTCAGTGGGTAGAGCATAGTACTTATAATGCCATAGTTGAGATAAGATAAGACAATTTGGGTTGGGCAATAAGACAAATACATTGGAGATTGGCGATGGATTCAGGCCATTGCCGATCTCCAATGTACAGTATTTGGATTTTTTTGTCCCTGGAAACCAAAAATAAATGTGTTTTGAGTTATTTATTATTATTATTGTTTGTCATACCACAGAAGCTTGTGTTATTAACCCCCCAGCCAAATTTGAACGATTAAAAATGTTGCCAAGTATATCAAATTATTAGGTTTCAGAATCATGAAAAAAGAGGCAGTATTCTCTGCTCTGTAACTGCTGAAGTGCTTCCAGTGCTGTGCAACTTCATACATTCTGAGGCACTTCAGCCTTTATATAGTGTTAGGGGAGGGACCATGCTAAGTATCGCTCCATGATGTCATCGCGCCAACATTAAGGCCCGCCCCCCAAAAATCCTGATCACAGAAATGGTGAAAACCAGGAAAAATGGGTCTAACTCTGAATTTTGGTTTCCAGGGACTTTAAATAAGGAGTTCATTTCTCACCCCTGGCTAAGAATGAATGCTTTCATTTTCATACTGAAATGTGTTTTGAATAGGAGCGTCAGCTGAGTGTCAAGATGTTGTGTTGTGTGTGTGACGGCTGCAGGCTGTTGAGAGATGCAGTGCAAGATCCGGCCTGGGGGCGGCGCTATGAGCGGGTGCTGGGTGCCCTGCTGTGCCTGTGTGGGGCGAGGCTGAGGGCCGAGCTGGACGAACAGACGCACCTGGTCACCCTGCTGGGAAACGTGGCCGAGAGGGTCCGCCAGGCTGGAGGGTCCACACGACAGGTCAGCAGGGGGTCAGGCTGGAGGGTCCACACGACAGGTCAGCAGGGGGTCAGGCTGGAGGGTCCACACGACAGGTCAGCAGGGGGTCAGGGAGAAAGTCAGCACACTGCTAACACTGCTCATGGAATCATTTCTATACAATTTTGAGTCTGGGGATTTTCTTTCTTTTTCTATGTTGTCTAACAGTGGTAATGAATGAAGAGGCAGGTGTTATTGTGACGGGGGCATTTTCATTATGAGTCATTCTGTCACTGGTTACCACGGCAATCACTCAGAGAATGTCAGGAGTGAGAAAATGTCAACAGATGTGAACGTTACAGCTGATTCAGTTTGCAAAAGTTTATGTGGGCTGTGTGGTCGGAACTTGAGAAGAAACGGCACTGTACAAGATATCAATTCCAAATACAGTAGGCCTACCAGAAAAAAAACGCACTCAACGCTCAATAGATTCTGTCGGTGCTGAATCCAAAAAAAAAAATCGCCGAAGGGAATTTCATATAAAACATATTTTTAAAAAGAACGTATTTGAGGAAGCGTTTGAAACACAGCTTAATATTAAGGTCCGTCTTGCTTAGCTTAGCAACTTACACTACTGACATATCTGGCAACCAATAAAACATAACGCTCAAAGGTTGACTGCATTCCAATTGTAGCACATTGTTCAGCTGCATCTCAGGTTTCTAGGCCGTCACCTTCAGCTGCGTCTCAGGTTTCTAGACCGTCACCTTCAGCTGTGTCTCAGGTTTCTAGACCGTCACCTTCCAGGTGCAGCTGGATGAGAGCTAGCCAAGGGAATATCAGGCATTCTAGAAATGGGGCAATTTACGGGAATATACCAGAATGTTTTTTATAGCTTGTTTCACATATTTGTTGCATTAGATTGTGGTTTTCAGCCCAACTGCAGCGGAAACCAAGCCGTGGACCTCTTTAGAACTACATTTCTTTAGAACTACATTTCTAGTAAGTGTGTGAGACAGCAGATACAGTAAGACAGGCCTATTCAACTGGCGAAAAATAAATAAAGCTCGCACACTGCAGAGGCTCCAGTTTGGGTGTTTTTATTTGACACCGGTGGTTACGTTTCGGGCAGCATGCCCTTCCTCAGCCGGATACGGCCCGTTTGAATTTTGATCCGGCCCGCCAGAGTTTGATATTAAAAAAATATATACGGTATATATATATATATTTTTTTTTTTTTTTTTTTTTTTGGGTGGGGGACAAAGATCTATGACTGGCCCGGGAGAAGCTTTTTTATTTCATTTTTCCTTGTTTGTTACATTACAGTGTTTGATTTTCATCATAATCTGGTTTTCCATAATAATAATGTTCAGTGTTTATGCCTGTGTTGCTGTCTATTGTAGTGTAAAACGACTAAAGGGAGAGCAGGTGCTTACATGAAAGTGAGTAGGAGAAGATACTGAATAATGACATCACAACAGTATAATCCTAATGTTAATTTAAAATTAAATATTCTTCTAAATATGGATAAAAGTCCAAAAAACATCAAATTTTCTTCCATTCCTTACAGCACCCCCTATTTAATAATAGTTCCAGCAGCACGGCTGCGAAAATGTGGTGGCGGGTTGTGTCAAGTGTACATATAATGGCTCGGGGTCCGGCCCCCGGTCCCTTAGGTTTCTGACAATGTGGCCCCCTGAACAATTTAGTTGAATAGCCCTGCAGTAAGGGATGCAATGACAAGGGAACACCATGAAGATAGCAGTGTACCAAGTGTTACTACACTAAGGGCTCTATCTTCCCGATTTGCGTTAGCGCCCGTTTTGCGCTGGAATAGCGCCGCGCAAAGCCCTAATTGTGGGCGTTTCGCCGCTGCGCTTCACGTCATCTCGCCGCACATCACTGTATAGGCGTGTTTATGCCCAAAAGCATTGTGGAGGTGTGCTCATGCCCATAAAACCACAGCGTCACGTCAGCAGCTTCCTCCTCACTGAGAGTAGACTCAGTTCTCAGTCTCTATCCGCTTCGGGACTGGAGTGAGAGAGAGAAATATGGGGAGAGAAAATATAGCCTAGATGGGGAGAGGGAGAGAGTCAGAGAGAGAGGAGGGGGGGGGGGGGGAACGAGAGAGGGAAGAGATTTGGAGGATGAACCAGTTCGGATTGTAACAAAAATTGATGCTTTTGTAATTAGTAGCCTTTTAATTGGTCGTTTCGCTCATATAGGCTATAACATACACATTTAAAAATAGCCTATTCGTTTCTTTAACACGTTCACTGCAAATGACGTGTTAATACGTCAAAAAAAATCCAACGGTTGACTGCCAATGACGTGTTAATACGTCAAAAAAATGATTTTTTTTTTTTTGACCGTGGGATGTGCATCTAACCCTTTTACATCTCTTATATAAATATTGGAGCCACCCATTTCACCGACCCACTAAGTGGCGACAGTGCTCTCCCAGACTAGAAAAAGCAGAGCCAAAACTGCAGGGGAACGCGCGATGAAACCATTCTCATACTGTAGAATGGATTGGCGAAAACGCTTTCGTTTTCGCGCTGATTGCTGGCGGTGAGGGATTGCAAATTTGCATAATAGATTACGGGTGGAACACACTTTGAAACACGCAGCATAAATAAGACCAGAATCGCAAAAGCTTCATCAAAGCTCTCAACCGAAACTCCCAAGAAACGAGCGAGCCCATCCAGACTTGCCCAGCGGCCGCCAGCAGACAGGCACAGCAGCAGCAAAGCAGTGAGCCTGGTGACGCAAGGTTACAGCAGCAACAGAAACGAGCTTGTGACACGCCCGCTGCAGCCAAGAAGAACACACACGGAGGGAGGAGTTTGAAGGAGAGGGGTGTTTCCTGCTGTTATGGAGGAAATTACTGTTCAAAACTATTGTTTAGATGTCTGACGTCTTACTGATGCCAAAAATGAATGGTTAAAGTGACTGTTCTATCGAATTTCACAAAAAGCTATTTATCTCAGCTTAAATTTTCAGATGCTGAAACCATGCTGTATTCAAGTGCTAATGCCTACATAACTACTAACTCTACAAACTAACTCTTTTAGACAGAGAAAGCACACATTCTATTAGTTCTTTTGAGATATTTTGTGTTCACAAAATCTTAGCAGAAAAGAATCCTCAGGTCTTGAAAGATGAGCCAGAATCCTCAAAAAACCCCTCTGGCAGAAGCTACCTACAGTAAAAAAAAAACAGCTGGCAGTGAATGTGTTAATAAGGTAGGGATGTGTGAGATTTTATTTCAATAGCCTATACCAGAATTGTCCATTCGGGTTAACTTATTGTTGCATGGTGCAATTGTGCAGGGAGAGAGGTTACTGTATTATACTATCAATGGCTACTGTAGTGTACTGGACGGTGTTGTGTCAGAAAGTGATTTTCTGCCAGAAACTGATTTTGATCTGCGGGACCACGTACAGCACAGCACAACACAACACAGCACAGCACAACACAACACAACACAGCACAGCACAGCACAGCACAACACAGCACAGCACAGCCTCGGTGCCTCGGCAGTGCCTCTACCCACCCTGTGCACCGACCTCCGGGGAGACCCCCCTTCATAGCCCAACACAAAGCACCCCTCCCCGCGCTACACACAGACTCCGCCCGGCCAGACCCTCGTTCCCCTGGTAATCCAATTCAAAACGCAAATCACTTTTTCACACAAAACCATGACAAACGAATTCTCATTGTTAAATGAAGGTGTGTTTTTTTCTGCAGTGTAGGTTAGTTGAAAATCAACGTGGCATTCTGAGGAGGGAATTGTGTGTCCGCGCGCGAGCCGTGCGTAATGGCCCTATCCAAGCGAGGATTTCCTGCACTGCGCCGGAGAATACTGTCTGCGCTCAGGCGTACGTCTGCGTTTGCGCTAAGACCAGCTATTTGCTGGCATTAAAATGGAGAGCACCCAAGGCGATTTTTTCTAACACATTGCACTGGACCGCCTATTTTGGAACGGGCAATTCCCAAACCTCTTTTTGCACTCGCCACATACCGACGGTATCTTCCCCACAGCGCTAAATGACACTTGCGCGAGACACATGATAGGCTAGAGGCCCACCGACACGCCTGGGCCACGCCTACACCTGTGTCATCACAGCGCAAAACTGGACGGTGCGCTGGGAAGATAGCAATAAGAGGCACGCAAACGCATCGCAAAGGCAGCGCTAACGATAGCACCGTACAACGATAGGGCCCTACGTGTGGACGCCTCAACATGCAAGAGAGGTTAGGCAGAGGAATGGCTCTGTGTGTTTCTGTGCGCGCACACGTGTGTGTTAGAGATGGATTAGGTTGTGGTCTGACTTCAGGTAGATAGCGGCATGTTTACATTTTGTGTTTGTCTGTCTGTCTGTGTGTGTGTGTGTGTGTGTGTGTGTGTGTTAAAGATGACAAGAGATAAGGATGTGCTCTGACTAGTACACAGGCACAAAGTACTTACTGTACCATGTAGTACTTACATTTCAGTATTTTGTTTGTACTAACATCTTTGTGTGTGTGTGTGTGTGTGTGTGTGTGTGTGTGTGTGTGTGTGTGTGTGTGTGTGTGTGTCCAGGTGGCACTGCAGGAGGGTCTTGAAAATGTCCAGAACTTCTTCCAGAGGAACAGCTGCCGGCTACCCCTCAGCCCCAGTCTGGTGGCCAAGGAGCTAAACGTCAAGGTAACACACACACACACACACACACACACACACACGCACACGCACGCACACACACACACACACACACACACACACACCTTGACTAACAAGAAGCCACTGAACACTCACATACGACACTAATTGAATTCTATGCATGAACAATAAATCCAGCTTTCAGTAATTGAACATCTTCATCACTATATTAGACCTCCACTGGGTCATTTGTGTCACATTTATACAATTCACAATGGTCTATTCTTGTTGCGTATTAACGTCAATACACTGCTCGCACCGTACTGTATATACCTGATGTACCAAGGATTAGTGGCGGTGAAGTCACAACAATATCAGTTAATACAAACACTCAGCTGAAGTCTTTCTCAGGGAGGAGAACAGTCACACACCCCTGAGAAAGGAGGCAGTTAAGCAATATCACATCAGTGATGTTGTTGTCTATTATCACCACGGCTGTGATTCGGTTGTAATCACAGCCGTGGTGATATTAGACAACAACATCACGACCTCGAGTGTGATATTGCTTTTATACAACAGTTGTACAGCATAAACAGAGCTATTCATAATAGCATTCTTCTTTCAAGTAATTTGCGACAACAGATGATTTCTGTCTCTTATTCGTCTCCGCCAACAAAAACAGTTCCCTCAGGATTGCTCAAGTGTTGCCAAGCAAGCAACAACAGGTAAACTTGCTGCATGCAGTTTCCCAACTGCAAGCTAGCTAAGCTAATGCTGGCTACCTTGATGTTAACACAGACAATTTCAGCTTACCGTTCATAATGAAGGTTAAATCCATACCGTTGGCCCTGGGTGCGAGCGCTGTTTGAACGCAGCCTAATCAAGGAAGCGTTTAGAACAGCTGTGAAATATCAGCACGGCTAGGATCCTTCTTGTCTAGTCGGCAAAGAGCAAAGGGGGTGGGGCTTCAGTACAGTACCAGAATTAGAATACCTTGTTTTAGTTTACTTAGTGATGAAACATAGAGGCCATTTACACCTGGCATTAACATGCGTTTTCTGCCATCAGATTGCAATCCGATTGTATTTTATCACTTGAAAGTACAGGTGTAAACACCCCCAAAACGCATTGAAGAAGGATTGCAATCTGATCGGCCAAACCACCTCCGGAGGTGGTCAGGGATGCATTATGACAACATTTAACACAAGTGTAAATGCAATGCGTCCTCTCAAAACGCATTCAGCAACTACCGGAAATACATAATCTTCGGAAGTCGGTGACGGCGCGCACACCTGTCCTGAACGCAATTCCCTGGCAGCACCGCACCGGTGTGTGCCCTCATCTCGGAGGTTTTGCCACGGCTGTAACCACCTGTGTTGCGTTCAGGTAACATCCTAAATTACAATATTATACAATTGAGAGCATAATTTCTCTTTTATATCAACACTTCTCCTTTGGAAAAGGAGTGGAAAATGAAAGGAAAATGAGGGAGAAAGGGTTCGAACCCTTTCCCCCTCATTTTCCTTTCATATAAAAGATAAATTATGCTCTCAATTGTATAACATTGTAATTTAGGATGTTACCTGAACGCAACACAGGTGGTTACAGCCAATGACATGCACGGAAAACGTATGTAGGCTATGTGTGTGTGTCACGGACCCAGTGTCTCCCAGCTCCATGGGAGAAGAACCTACAGAGAAAACTGCTATATCGACACGTCTGAAAAACTACCTCATGAGAGCGCAAAAGCTTTTTGCAATATTTGGGAGGTTTTTCTAAATTTACGTGTTTGCATTACCCGATTTTTATTGCGATATTTAGTAATGGAAACACGGCTTACAGACAGGCCAAGGACAAGAACAAGAAAAGTGGCAGGGGCAGAGCAACGTGTCCTTTTTATAAAGAAATAGATGCAGTGCTGCGTGATCGGCCATCGTTTTGTCCAGGTGAAGGGGACGTTCACTGTGCATTTGAGCTTAACAATAACCTCTATTTCCCTGTGCATGTATGCAAACATGCATGCACACGTTCAGGGGGCGCGCGCGTGATGACGTTCGAGCTGGAGAGCAATCGGATTGCAATCTGTTCACCCAAAACGCATGTTAGTGCCAGGTGTAAATGGAATCAGGCTGAAGTGATAAAATACAATCGGATTGCAATCTGATGGCAGAAAACGCATGTTAATGCCAGGTGTAAATGGCCTCATTGATTAAAAAACAACAACTCTGATACAATGAAAAACAGGAAGTAGAGCTGGAATTAATAGTTTGGGCAGGTTAGATTAAATAAATGTAAGGGGCTTATGAAAATAGCTCTCCTCACAAGAAATGAAAGGTACAGACAAACAAATCATAATAAGCAAAGACACGACTGGATTGTATGACAGGATCCTAAAGTCATCACTGCACAGCATGGTGGAAAATGGTACAATAATACGATCCATGAAATGACAAGGTGTGTGTGTGTGTGTGTGTGTGTGTGTGTGTGTGTGTGTGTGTGTGTGTGTGTGTGTGCGTGTGTGTGTGTGTGTGTGTGTGTGTGTGTGTGTGTGTGTGTGTGTGTGTGTGTGTGTGTGTGTGTGTGTAGGCCTGCTCCTTCTTCAACT
>NW_028150853.1:10000-17500 GCF_964638095.1 Poromitra crassiceps | reverse complement strand
TCATGCAACCCCTAACACACACACACACACACACACACACACACACACAGGTAAAGGAGAATAGGTATGTTGCGTTGTTGGGACATCTCACTAGTACTTCATGCTACCTACAAACCTCCCCTGACAAACACATTGCACTATCCCGGATTACTAAATGCCTTGATGACATCCATCACTGGATGAGCAATAACTCTCCGCAGCTAAATGGCACCAAGTCTGAAGCCATCCTCATTGGAACCCCCCATCAGAGAAAAAAGGCCGGCATCACTCACATCACCATCAATGGTCACCCTACTGCCCTCTCCTCACTCATCACACACATCACCATCAATGGTCACCCTACCCTCCTCTCCTCACTCATCTCACATCACCATCAATGGTCACCCTACCCTCCTCTCCTCACTCATCACACACATCACCATCAATGGTCACCCTACTGCCCTCTCCTCACTCATCACACATCACCATCAATGGTCACCCTACCCTCCTCTCCTCACTCATCACACACATCACCATCAATGGTCACCCTACCCTCCTCTCCTCACTCATCTCACATCACCATCAATGGTCACCCTACCCTCCTCTCCTCACTCATCTCACATCACCATCAATGGTCACCCTACTGCCCTCTCCTCACTCATCACACATCACCATCAATGGTCACCCTACTGCCCTCTCCTCACTCATCTCACATCACCATCAATGGTCACCCTACCCTCCTCTCCTCACTCATCTCACATCACCATCAATGGTCACCCTACTGCCCTCTCCTCACTCATCACACATCACCATCAATGGTCACCCTACTGCCCTCTCCTCACTCATCTCACATCACCATCAATGGTCACCCTACTGCCCTCTCCTCACTCATCTCACATCACCATCAATGGTCACCCTACCCTCCTCTCCTCACTCATCACTCACATCACCATCAATGGTCACCCTACCCTCCTCTCCTCACTCATCACACACATCACCATCAATGGTCGCCCTACTGCCCTCTCCTCACTCATCACTCACATCACCATCAATGGTCACCCTACCCTCCTCTCCTCACTCATCACACACATCACCATCAATGGTCACCCTACCCTCCTCTCCTCACTCATCTCACATCACCATCAATGGTCACCCTACCCCCCTCTCCTCACTCATCTCACACATCACCATCAATGGTCACCCTACCCTCCTCTCCTCACTCATCACACATCACCATCAATGGTCACCCTACCCTCCTCTCCTCACTCATCACACATCACCATCAATGGTCACCCTACCCTCCTCTCCTCACTCATCACACATCACCATCAATGGTCACCCTACTTGCCCTCTCCTCACTCATCACTCACATCACCATCAATGGTCACCCTACCCTCCTCTCCTCACTCATCACACATCACCATCAATGGTCACCCTACCCTCCTCTCCTCACTCATCTCACATCACCATCAATGGTCACCCTACTGCCCTCTCCTCACTCATCACACATCACCATCAATGGTTACCCTACTGCCCTCTCCTCACTCATCACTCACATCACCATCAATGGTCACCCTACCCTCCTCTCCTCACTCATCACACACATCACCATCAATGGTCACCCTACCCTCCTCTCCTCACTCATCTCACATCACCATCAATGGTCACCCTACCCTCCTCTCCTCACTCATCACACACATCACCATCAATGGTCACCCTACCCTCCTCTCCTCACTCATCTCACATCACCATCAATGGTCACCCTACCCTCCTCTCCTCACTCATCACACATCACCATCAATGGTCACCCTACTGCCCTCTCCTCACTCATCACACATCACCATCAATGGTCACCCTACCCTCCTCTCCTCACTCATCACACATCACCATCAATGGTCACCCTACCCTCCTCTCCTCACTCATCACACATCACCATCAATGGTCACCCTACCCTCCTCTCCTCACTCATCACACATCACCATCAATGGTCACCCTACCCTCCTCTCCTCACTCATCACACATCACCATCAATGGTCACCCTACCCTCCTCTCCTCACTCATCACACATCACCATCAATGGTCACCCTACCCTCCTCTCCTCACTCATCACACATCACCATCAATGGTCACCCTACCCTCCTCTCCTCACTCATCACACATCACCATCAATGGTCACCCTACCCTCCTCTCCTCACTCATCACACATCACCATCAATGGTCACCCTACCCTCCTCTCCTCACTCATCACTCACATCACCATCAATGGTCACCCTACCCTCCTCTCCTCACTCATCACACACATCACCATCAATGGTCACCCTACCCTCCTCTCCTCACTCATCTCACATCACCATCAATGGTCACCCTACCCCCCTCTCCTCACTCATCTCACACATCACCATCAATGGTCACCCTACCCTCCTCTCCTCACTCATCACACATCACCATCAATGGTCACCCTACCCTCCTCTCCTCACTCATCACACATCACCATCAATGGTCACCCTACCCTCCTCTCCTCACTCATCTCACATCACCATCAATGGTCACCCTACCCTCCTCTCCTCACTCATCTCACATCACCATCAATGGTCACCCTACCCTCCTCTCCTCACTCATCACACATCACCATCAATGGTCACCCTACCCTCCTCTCCTCACTCATCTCACATCACCATCAATGGTCACCCTACCCTCCTCTCCTCACTCATCTCACATCACCATCAATGGTCACCCTACTGCCCTCTCCTCACTCATCACACATCACCATCAATGGTCACCCTACTTGCCCTCTCCTCACTCATCACTCACATCACCATCAATGGTCACCCTACCCTCCTCTCCTCACTCATCACACATCACCATCAATGGTCACCCTACCCTCCTCTCCTCACTCATCTCACATCACCATCAATGGTCACCCTACCCTCCTCTCCTCACTCATCACACATCACCATCAATGGTCACCCTACCCTCCTCTCCTCACTCATCTCACATCACCATCAATGGTCACCCTACTTGCCCTCTCCTCACTCATCACTCACATCACCATCAATGGTCACCCTACTTGCCCTCTCCTCACTCATCTCACATCACCATCAATGGTCACCCTACTGCCCTCTCCTCACTCATCACTCACATCACCATCAATGGTCACCCTACTTGCCCTCTCCTCACTCATCACTCACATCACCATCAATGGTCACCCTACTTGCCGTCTCCTCACTCATCTCACATCACCATCAATGGTCACCCTACTTGCCCTCTCCTCACTCATCACTCACATCACCATCAATGGTCACCCTACTTGCCCTCTCCTCACTCATCTCACATCACCATCAATGGTCACCCTACTTGCCCTCTCCTCACTCATCACTCACATCACCATCAATGGTCACCCTACCCTCCTCTCCTCACTCATCTCACATCACCATCAATGGTCACCCTACTGCCCTCTCCTCACTCCTCACACATCACCATCAATGGTCACCCTACTTGCCCTCTCCTCACTCATCACTCACATCACCATCAATGGTCACCCTACCCCCCTCTCCTCACTCATCTCACACATCACCATCAATGGTCACCCTACCCTCCTCTCCTCACTCATCACACATCACCATCAATGGTCACCCTACCCTCCTCTCCTCACTCATCACACATCACCATCAATGGTCACCCTACCCTCCTCTCCTCACTCATCACTCACATCACCATCACTGGTCACCCTACCCTCCTCTCCTCACTCATCACACACATCACCATCAATGGTCACCCTACCCTCCTCTCCTCACTCATCACACATCACCATCAATGGTCACCCTACCCTCCTCTCCTCACTCATCACACATCACCATCAATGGTCACCCTACCCTCCTCTCCTCACTCATCTCACATCACCATCAATGGTCACCCTACCCTCCTCTCCTCACTCATCACACATCACCATCAATGGTCACCCTACTGCCCTCTCCTCACTCATCACACATCACCATCAATGGTCACCCTACCCTCCTCTCCTCACTCATCACACACATCACCATCAATGGTCACCCTACCCTCCTCTCCTCACTCATCACACATCACCATCAATGGTCACCCTACCCTCCTCTCCTCACTCATCTCACATCACCATCAATGGTCACCCTACCCTCCTCTCCTCACTCATCACACATCACCATCAATGGTCACCCTACCCTCCTCTCCTCACTCATCACACATCACCATCAATGGTCACCCTACGCTCCTCTCCTCACTCATCACAAACCTGGGTGTCAAACTGGACTCATCCCTGTCCTTTGATGCACACATCAAATCTGTCTGTCAAACCTCATTCTTCCACCTGAGAAACATCTCAAAACTACGATCTTCCCTCAGTAAACGTGACGCAGAAAAACTGGTCCATGCCTTCATCAGCTCCCGCATTGACTACTGTAACTCTCTCCTCACTGGCCTACCAGCCAAAACCAAGCAGAGGTTACGGTATGTCCAAAACAGTGCTGCCCGGGTTCTTACCAAAACTCACATAACCTCAGTCCTACACTCCTTTCACTGGCACCCAATAAACAATCGGATCACTTTCAAACTACTCCTCCTTGTGTTCAAAGCCATAAACTGTACCAGTCCAGCATATCTTCAAGAACTCCTCACCCCTCAATCATCACCCCGGTCACTCAGATCCACCAGCTCAAACCTCCTTTCTGTGCCGAGGACAAAGCTGGCCAGCATGGGAGACCGTGCCTTTTCATCTCTGGAGCCACGGCTGTGGAACCAGCTCCCAGAAACAATTAGGGCATCAGACTCACTCGCTGTTTTTAAATCACAACTTAAGACTCACCTGTTCCACTGTGCCTTCTCCTAGGCCCTAGTTTTACCATGTTCTGTGCTTTTATTGCCTGTTTTATGTGCCTTTTAATATGTTGCTTTTATTTGAACTGATCTGTTGTAGCTGATCTGTTTTATGTGGTTTTACTAGGTTGCTATTATTGCTATCTTTGTTTTTACTCTGTGAAGCACCTTGAGATGTCGTTGTATTTTAAGTGTGCTATACAAATTAAATCCATTATTATTATTATTATAGGTTCAGGTTAAACTTTATTGTCCCCGAGGGTAATGAGTATTGGGCACAGTCCCTTCATATAAACAACATGGTGGAAACATCAGACAACATGAGAGGCGTTTGACACCGCTAGAAAGTTGCTGCTTGACATAAAACCCAGAGACATAGACATAAAAGAGGCATTTGACCTTTGACAACATGACGGCTTAAGCAAGAAGAATGTACGGGCTAATGTCCACCAGCTCCGGAACAGATGCGGTACGACTCCGGTACGGCTGCGAACAGACCCACACTCATGTCATCTGTCAGACGTACGCGGGATCCGACAAAAATAGAACAGGTGCGTAATATTTCCGTACCGCATTTATTGCCCATCTATTAAAATGAGCGATAGTCTGATCCGGCAGTTTTACCGGATCCGCAACGCAGTCGTAACACATCTGGTGTACATTGGGGGGTAAGCGTTAAATTGCTAAGTGCTACGGTTCATGTGTGTTTATTGCACGTTGCTCTATTGCACTCAGGATTTAGGCCTAGCATCAGAATTGAGCTGAGTGTAAAGTGCTTTTGTGTTTATTGCACGTTGCTCTACTGCACTAAGCTTGTTGGAGGCTGGAACCAGGTCCAGCTCTTCTAGTGTTGCATAGCACACATAGTGAGAGATGTATATAATATATATATAATACAATCCTCTGTTTCCGTTACATATTCACTAGGGGTGGGAATCACCAGATGCCCACGATACGATACTGAAACGATACTTGAGTCACGATACGATAGTATTGCGATACTGCGATATTTTCGATATTGCGATATATCGATATTGCGATATATTGAATATTGCGATATTTCGATATATTGCGATTTCTTACTTTTTCAACTGCAAATGATGTCCCCAAAGGAAAGCTTTGTCAACATCTGGTTTATATAAGAACAATTTTTCAGTCTGTACATCTGACTTCAACCATTTTATTGCAGCAACATTGTCAAGTAGACAGACCAACAACTTTCATAAAGTCATGTCATAGTTGCATGCACCTGACAAACTGAACTGTTTGTTACAGTCTACTTACAGTCCACCTTAACTGGATGTGTGTGTGGACTACTGTACTTATGTAGTTTTTGCAACTTCACTTCACTTACACAAAACATTTTGTGCAGCCCATTCAGTAACTGGGGAATTTGTAAATGACTGTTATGACAAAACTGTTACTGTTAAAACAAAATGAAAATATGCTACCGTTTGTTTACTGCTGGCCTTGGAACTAAAGTTTATAGTAGCCCGGTGGCCTGGCATGGCCTGCAAAAAAAAAAAAAAAAAAAAAAAAATTTGCAATATCGATATTTGGCGTCCAAATATCGATACGATATCGTCAGGCAAAATATCGCGATACTGTGGTGTATCGATTTTTTCCCCCACCCCTAATATTCACACAGGTTCTTACCGGTATGTACATTTTGAATAATTGGCAGTGATGGTGAACCATAAATGTCATGTTTGAATGGGTAGCTGAAAGTTGCTGATGGAAAGGCACTTTGATTTAAAAAAAGGCCTCCTCCAAATGGCATAATGTTAATATTTTACCACGTTTTATTTCACATAATGTTGTTGTGCATCTCAGCAGCACCAGTGGACTACCCCTTCCTCTCTGACCTATGATCCGATGTAAACTAGGGAGAAGGTGAAGCAATCAGCCAAAGAATAAAACGGTCACTTATTTGACTTGAAACACATAACCTACCTACTCTTGAAGTTTTTACAGCAGTAGAACTGTATCACCTTTGACACCTATAAAAGTGAAAGGTTACTCCCTGCTTAAAAAAACACTGACCCTAAAAATCCTCCTGCACAAACCTCAACCCCATACTTAGTTGGCGGCAGGAAGCAATAATAAACTTGTTGCTAGTTCCATAACTCTGAGCTCTGAGGCTGTTTAGTACACAGATCTTTAGGTCTGGAAAGTCTAGAAGTTTATGCAAAATGAATGTAATTATTTTGCCAGTATTGAATAATGATAATTGCTCGAAGGACCAGCAAACAATGGAAACAACACATTCCTGGCATTTGACCACTTTTTTTTTATTTGATTGTAGCACCAATACCATTATGTTTAATAATCTTCAACTACAGAGTGATATGGTTTAGCTGACAGCTCTTATCTACATCCATCATGTTGACATTGGATTCCATTGCTCAAATTCTCCCAGCTGGGATTCATACAGCCAACTCTCCAGTCACAAACTTGCTTCTACCATTTAGGCTAGCGCCCCCTCCCTAATTCAGCCAACATTACACTACATGTAGCCAGCCAAACATATCTATATTTTCACATGTAGCCAGCTGCTGACATTTTGTGCTTTACAACTGATGTCTGCAGATCCAAGTTTAGCTCAAAATACTTTTTTTTTTTACATGGACTATGGAGTTTACCTCTCTCTCTCTCTCTCTCTCTCTCTCTCTC